>NC_135700.1:14138964-14439342 GCF_964276395.1 Gasterosteus aculeatus | reverse complement strand
AATCCACGAGTCTATTTTTGTGTTGCCTAACTTTTTAACGGCAAAAGTCTTCGTGGGGAAAGAGGAGAAACCCGAACAAAGAAACTGAATTTCATCCACACGGGAGGTGACGTCACTTCTTTGCCTGTGCTCGTATTGCTTGGTCCCGTCACCCTACTCTCTGATTAGTCTCTCCAGTCCCACTGTGGGACGGAGCCTTGCGTTTCATATTTGATAATGGAGACAGATGATGTGACATAATCAGGAGCCAGTGACATGTTGACCTAACATGAGGTAAACAACTCACTAAATAACAACGAAACAAATGAATATCGTTAAAGGAGTCATCTGAGAACCATATGTCAGCATGCTGGATTCCCACCATTACACCTCATTAACATGGTAACATATGCTGGCTCCCAAGCTCAGGAAGGAGAAACACCACCGTTTGTCATCTGCCAGACTACAACTCCTCATCTTCTAGACCCATCTTCATTATGCTCATCCATTAAACGCAGAGAACTGACAAAGACATTGCAAGTGGGCTATCCAGAATGTTGAGGAACCACAGCACACAAACTTCACTTTAGATATATTTAGCATACAGCCTGAGTGATACCACTAAGAAGGTCAATGGATGACAGAAGAAATAAGCACTTCAACGGGTCACGTGAATAAATGACCTCAAAGAAAAACTCGGGTCTGGGTAAAGAACAAAGTACTTTAGGGATGAGCAGAGTTGTATTTCAGAAAAAAGTGAAGAAGTCAGAAACCTGACCTGTGGTACTGTTGCGAGTGATTCAAAGGCAAAGCTCTGAATCAAAGCTCCAAAGTAGAGCACACCATCCTTGACTTTCAAGCATTTGAAAATAGCCACAAGGCACATAGTGTCACTTTCTTTCTTTGCATGCAAATAAAAAGTTGTGTTTCAGAAATTTCTCTGTAGACAGGACGCTGTGGAAAATAGCATCAGAAATCTCATTCCTTAAATATAGGAACACGTGCTTTTGACTGTCATCAACAGATGGCTCCAACCACAAAGACGCAGGTACGCCTAACGAACAGTTTTAGCATTGAGACGCGGAGTCACTTTAATCCGCTCTGCTGGCGGCTCTGCCGTGACGGACGTCAGAAATTGCTGCCGTGTTGCAGCCGCGGGGCCGGGTCGAAGCGAAGCATTGTGTACCTGTCAGAGACGCCTCGAGAGGAAGTGAAACTGGAAATGTCCTCGCGGTGGATGTGCGTTGTTTAACAGCCAAACCATTACAGTGCTCATTACGATAACATGGTTGAGGTGGGGAATTATGTTCATCTTAAATACATAAAGGCTTATAGAGTTCGTCTTTCACCATCTTACTCAAGGGGACACTACATCTCTAACTCTCACTCGACCTTTCCCCACTTTGCAGTAATATTACGGATCAACTGTCATTGTTTTGACACACAAGCTCAGACAGAAATTATTCTTCGAGAGCCCAAACAATTATGTCAACATCGGGAACTTTCAGTTTCCTCAAATGCTGTCACATAACGCTGGTGATTTTAGGGACCACAGCATGTATCAGGCTGCAGGATATGGAAGGAATTGCATGGTAACAAGTGAAGACTTCTGACCTGCTTTATAAAGCTGATAACTGTTTAGAGTAGCACATTACATTACATGTCATTTTTACAACATTACAACAAAGACACGAGCAAAACTAGAAATCATCACTTACTTATGCCTGTAAATGTGGTCTCAAAGGGGGAAATCTCTATCAATAGCTTTCCTCTCTCTCCGTGTCTCTATTCCTGCATTCATAATGCAACTCATGTTTGAAGCTTACAAATGTCTCTTTCAGCCCAGTATTATCTCACTGCATTTGAAAAAACAATAATTTTATGGATTAAATACACTGTTTTGGGATCTAAAATAAATGATTGAATTATGCACTTTTTCATTTCTCAATTAGCAGTATTTGAGCTGCACATATGACATTAAAACTGAAGCACTACAAAAACAAAAGAAGTTTGGTGAGACAGTGGGGACATAAGATAAATTATTCAACCGATTTGTTTTTTTATCTAACTTTTATCGAAATTATTCTTCTGCAATTGTTTCAATTGTCACCCCTTCAGAAGAAATAATTGTTCCATTACCAATATGCATTGACTGAACAGAAGCCACGTCATCATATTTTACAAAACACTATGGTCACGCCACAACTACTGTGAAACTTATTTCTGTGAACATCATTGTCAGTCAACAGTCATCTTTCAATGTATTTATTCTGTAATTGTTCAATGTTTTTTTTTAATTGAAATTCATTCGAGTAAAGTCTTGTTTAATCACATCTTTTGAGTTAATCAAAATCGGAAAACGAATAAAACTACAGAATCCCCAAATTCATTTTTGAAAAAAGCAAATGAGGTTTCTCAGTTCATAAACAAAACCCTACCTTCAGAATCTGTGGATTGATAACTCGCACACGCAGCATACGGAGACACAACGAGACGGCAGCAGATCCCCATGGTCTTCATTTGGATTGATTGAGTTTAGACTAAGGCTAATGAACTAACAGCTTTGAAGAATTACAAAGTGGCCTGAAACGTACTACGTCCTCAAGATATCGGCGTGTATTGATCGGTTTGAGGAAATAAGTGATTGAAATTAAAGGAGCATCCAAAACAAAGTTGACGTTTTATCCTGAACTTAATGGACAAACCAAAATCATAGTAGCTTTTCAGTGGGAAGTATGAAAATGTCTCAATCTAATCACGTGTCATTACGCACTGGGTTTACGAATCCCAACACAATGATGTCACCTATGACTGTGTGCGTCCACTGCATCTGTGGCCGAAGACAGCAGAAGAGGAAGAAACCTCTTTATTTCCTATTTCATTTGTTGAATAACACTTAGCGGCTTGGCCTCAAGCTGTGTTTCGCTGAACTTATTCAGCAGTCCAGAGTCCATAAAACACACATCAAATTCAAAAACATGCAACATGCAACGCAACCTTTGCACTGTAGACGTATTCACACACACACATACACACACACACGCACACACACCTCCGCCCACCCATCAGTCTGTCCATTCGGCTGGCACTAACTCTAACAGGCTTCAGAGAGATTGCAGGCCTGAGCTGTGGGCGTTGGGGAGAGCAGTAATAGAAAAGCAATGACAGTGGTTTCAGCAGCAGAACCCCCTGCTCACTCTCTGGTTTTATCACTGTTCTGAGGAAATATAGGTGTTGTCAAAGGCTGATATTTTGACCAATGACACAAAATGGATGTGTGCGGTCTAAAATGTAAACAACTATGACGGTCATCGAAAACAAAGGAAACCAAAAGAAAAGCAGCGGGACGGTTTCTGCATTGCGTAGAGACCCGGGTCGTTCTTCGTCAGTGAAACAAAGTACGTGGAGAATTAAGTTGTAAACTCATTCTTCAGTCATTCTCTATTTTACCATCTTTTAAAGGCTTTTTCCGCCCAAAGGGACTCAAAAACCGGCATCATGAACCTTCCAGGATAAAGCAACCACTCACAGGACGTATAAAGAGACGGAAACATACTCACATACGTGTGGGCCTTGAACAGAGCGGATGCGGAACTCGTGCAGATCTTGTCACCTTCCAGCCCAATAACCCTTTTACAAATGTTCATGTTTGGGTCAAATGGACTCTTTGCAATTATTATATCACCCCTAAAAAAAAAACAATAAACATAACCACTTATTTTGGAACAACTCAGCATGTGTATTGTCGATGATGTGTGTTTGTAGTAAGTTGCTTCCAGACAAAAACAACAAGTGTATTCAAAGATTGTCTCTAACTACTGCACATGGATCCCCTGACTGACACTCACTTTTGTATTTTGAAAAGCTGACGACTCATCCGCTCAGAGAAGACAATGTCACGGTTGACGATGGTCGGCTCCATGGACGGACCCGAACACTGAAACAAAAACAGGACTATTTATACTCCACTTCAGAGCAGTAATTATCAATCATATATTCTGTAATATTGACAATATAATACGCACCACCACAAATTCTCCAATGTATTCAAAGGCGCAATGTGCGATGCAGCCATACTGGACGGTGTAGCCCACGAACCCCAAAGTCTTCCCCAGCACACTGCGGAACATCTCCACCTGCAGCGTACAGAACACAACCACAGGTTATGGCACAAAGTCAGCGCGCGCACACTAATCACATTGCTCCATATCGACAGAGGTGAGGAAAGGATGTCATGTTTGGTCCATTTACGGTAGGCTTATGTCCTTTGCAGGATCTCTGAAAACCAAAGCTGTTGGGGGAGGGGGGGGGGAGTTTAATTTCCAAAGGTGTGGACAAGGTTTGTCACAGTTGGCCTACCGCTAAGATGGCACATTCCCTGGTGTTTCATTCGCAGAGGCTGAGCGTCCGATTCGCACAAGAAAACTGCCCCGAACTTTGATCCCGCGTAGGACGGACCAATCGACACCTCGCGTTCAGGTGACGGACAAACAAAGAGGCTGTGACACATCCAGCCGAGCAGCTCAGCACCGTCTGCAGCCAGTCCCTGACACTGTCGCCGCCTCCGGTACCACCACAATCATTAGAGCAGTTATCAACTTCTGTCAACACCATAGAAACACAAAGACACCCCCGGCAACCCTCCACCCGCCCCCCTCCCCCCCAACGAATGCACACAAGGACTACCCGCGTGTCTTCTGAGCAAACACCCCGGCCACACTCAGGGTATTGACTTTAACCAAAGCTGCAACCTGTTGGATGGACGGAAGAAAGTGAGTCAATCTTTACACACTGCCGTGCATAGTGTGTACGCAGGCACACACGCGCGCACACATGCAAATACACAAACGGAAAGGAACGGACACGTCTCGGCTCAGACCAAAGTCTGTGCTTTTTTTTTGTTTAGCTGAGGCCGCTGTCCTGCCACTCCACCACAGGCTGAAGAAATATTTTATTCCTTCCGTCTCTTTCCCTCTTTCTCTCTCGCCATGTCTTCTCTCCCTCCCAGGGTATTATTAACAAAAGCAAGTAGAGCGGAAACCAAAGCCCCAAATCCTCAGAGCACTGAGAATGACTTCCCAAAGATGGACACGGATTAGACCCCCAATTTCTCCGTTGCCCCACCACCTCCACCTCCCCGTCTCCCCAGGTCCCCAACAGACCGGGTGTCAGGTGGCTCTCCCAGCCCTGCCAAAGGTGTTACCCCTAATCCCATTACCCCCCTCTGCTCTTTTCACACACACACATACAAACACACACACCCACAGGCAATGCTCTCTCATTCATGCCAACTATATTCCACCTATTAAACCCTATATCTATTCTTTCATCCCTAGCACGGTTTGTCTCTTTGGCCCATTCACCATCCCCTCTGATCCAAAAAAGACCAACTCCGTCTTTTCAGATCCCCTCGATGCGTGCTACAACTCCACTCTTCCCCCCCCCCTGTACCCTGATCACCCGTGGCAACCCTCCTCTTTTTGCCGCCAACGTGAATGACAGCGCCTGAGGAAGTGACGGGGGACACATGTATGCTCAGCACAGGCCCCAAATCAAGTGCCCCTCTCCGGGCTTATTCTGCACTGGGCTCTTCCACAGGAACCGTAAAGTCAGTCTTCCCACAGCCGGTGCAATGGCACCTCTGGCCCTACAACTCCTCTGCTGGGAAGCGCGCGGTTTAAAGGTTAATGTGAATCTCTGGGTTTGCAGTAAGGCGACATGTTCATCTCTACACGCCCTCGGCTTCCTGCACCAGCGTCTCCCTCGTTGAGGCAGTGTAATGCGGCCTCGGACATGATCTCACATGTGCCCTTCCTTCTGCTAGGCTGGGGATCAGGAATCTTTGCTAGCGCAGTTGCAAAGCACAGCGCACAGGCTCCTTTACAGCTGCCCTCATATCTCGGTTTCAGATGCCCCCTCCGCTCCGACCTGCATTCATCATAGGTAGGGATTAAGGGACTTTGCATAACAAGATCACACGGCCAGTGACTGATATCAAGAGAGTCCATATGCAGCCGCCTGGTTTTCTGAGGCACCCTCTGTCATTGATAGTGTGTGCCTGTGTGTGCGCATGTGGTGTGACTGTGCACAGACAAAAGCATTAACTTATGTGTTTCATAGACGGCGTATATGAGCTGCAGTGACTCCTCCGGGACCCAGAACGAGGTGGACATCCACAGAGACCTGATTGGATCTCTTAATACCTCGAACTCCCCAGAGCAAAGAGTCAGGCAACTAACACTATCTCTTGCCCCTAATACGCAGCGTATGTGTGTGTTGGGGGAGCAGCACCATTAATTGAATGCAGTATTACAGCTGTAAATGAACTCAAAGTCTCTGTTAATCCAGGATTACACACCAAACATGTCCATGGGAAAACAAAGAACGTCTGCACAGCCTCTCTCTGCAGAACCATCTGTGGCCACCGGCCTCCCGTGGCACAGAGCTACAGCGAGGCAAAGAGAGGCACCCCAAATGAATAGCCGTGGATGGAAACACCTCATTGTGTGTTTAACTCTGTGATCCTCTTACTCGGGGAGCCCAGTTCGCTCAGGCCACAGCAATCACAAGTAAATGAATGATTTTCTTTTTTTTCTTTTTTTTTTCAGAGCATAAACGGCAGCAATAATGGGGTTGTCTCACTTTGTCCATCAAGCTGTCAAAAGCATTTTATGTGTACAATTTCAGACACTGCAATGATAAAATGTCAACGAGGTGCATTTCTGCCTTCTGCATTGACAGCAATAAAGAGGCTTCCTGAGCGTGGCTGTGACAGAGACATCCATGGAAAATGGATATAGTGTCTCAAAGGTTGAAAAGCATTTGGCAAATTGTTATTGTTCCTTCATACCATCAAATGTGAGGATTCCTCTGGATGAAAACAATGCATTGACCTTGGATACAAGGAAATTATGCCTGCAGAGATTATTAATTTATTGACTTAGCTAATAATATATGGACATGACCTTGATTGTTTTAATGACCTCGATATTGCCCACTGTCTTTGCTTGCCTGTTTGTTTACAAACATTTTAAAATTTTATTTTAGCCAATGTGATCCCATAATAAACAGCAAGGTTTTTCCCAGCATTATAAAACATAATGCGTTTTTTTACATGACATTTCCAATGTTTGAATCTTCTTAAGAAATGAAATATGCTCTGCACTATGAAAGGGCATACTTGCCTACCTATTATATTACATTATCATTATATCAGTAACTCAAAAATCTTAATAGTAAAATAATATTGCTCATCAAAAATATTTCTGGTACAATATATTATGAAACAAAGGTATATTTTGTCAATATGCATCAACACATATGACACGTCATAAAAAGATGTGATATATAAATAAAGATACCATTAACGATAACACCTTTCAGATGAAAATAAGCATGCAAAAAATGTAACTGACTTTTTTCAGGTCAATATTATACTGGATTATTATAATTGTGTTCATCATTAATATATTTAGGTGGAAACTCAGTTAATGTGTGAGCAGCAAACAAAAGCCAACGTAGCGAAGGTGAAGTTAATAACAGTACGCTGAAGTCAATACCTGATTATACAAACATTATTGACGCCAAAAGGAAATATTCCGAAAGGAATTACTGCTACTGGTCTCAAGAGGTTTGAACCTGCCACTGGCTGAGTAGTGTTAATTGATAAACATGGCAAGTCTATTAGAACCACAAAGAGAATCCCAATCCAAACAGCACATAAGGGCCTTGCAGCGGATTCCTTACACAACTAAATTAGGAAAACATGGGCTGAGAGAGAGCTGGGCAACAGGGGGGCTAAGAGGCTTACAAGCCCCTTGTCAGATATTCTTTTTCTCCCTGAGGATCCCAGATGGAAGGGAGTCTGGAGGAACAGGCACAAGAGACGGGACGAGTCCCACCTCTGATGTCTTCCTCTGGGCAGCAGAAGGCCGAGGATGGAGGGGCATTAGTGCTGTTGAGCGGAGCTTGATTTGATCTTAATGTGATCCATAAAAAGGAGGTTTGACAACCGGGGGGGGGGGGGGGGCGGAGGGGGGTAGGAGGGGAGGAGGGGGGGGGGTTGCTTCGACCCAATCAGAGATAATCCTGCCGATTCAGACGAAGACACCTGGCTAGATGGAGAGTGGCAGATGTAAAAGTCAGAGTACTACGTGCAGCCCCCATCTCCTCTAGGCCCGCCTTCTAGCAGAGGCTTAATTGAAGAAACTGATCTCCATATTGCTCTTTTCATTGTTGCTAACGGCAACATAGCCGTGAAACAGCTGAGCGGGGTTACTATTTGAAGAGCTGAGGGTTTAAACCTACAATCAATGGGTCGGCCAGAGCAAATAATAGCCAAGTGATATGAATACAACTGCTATGAATTGAAAGGAAGTGAGGGTGGACGGTGTCCCCAGCCAATTACACAGAATGGAAAAATCAGCCGCTAAGCCTTATTGTATAGACCACAAGCGAATGCAAGGTGCCGGTCGGTTGCTGAGAGAATTGAGAGATCGTATCTGGTGTTGTATCAGATTCATAAAGGCGTTTGTGTTTAGAAAGCGCCTGCTCCCGACAAAGCCTGATACATTTTAACACTAGCTCGTGACAGACACCTCAACCTAAAAGCAAACCAATGATTTTTAAGAAGGGGATTTACTTCTATTCTAAGTCTAATATATCTAAATACGGCTCGTTGTATTTCATGCAATATCAGCAAAAAAGCCCCAGGAAATCAAAGTAATGTTATTCCTAATGTGGGATGTTAAACAAATGGAAAAGTCCAATCTTTAGACAAAATTAGCTGCGTACAAAACCCATCCTACCCTTATTGTAGCTGTGCCCTCAGAATATAACTGTACTTTCAACACTACCAAAACAAATATGGTCCCAGTTGATGATAATCTTGCATCCCCCGGACACGAGAAGTGTACTGCTTCTAGCTGTTCCCCTCTGATGGCAGAATTACACAGGAGAAACCAAAACAATGTGACCAGGACAATTCTGACATGTTATGACTGCTGCCATTATATAGCTCAATCAGATACAAAGACTGATACAACTGATAAAAGCACTATAGAATAACATGTACCGATGACACATTGAAAAGGGGGGGAAACTTATGTTATTCTTGTGCAATTAGGTTTCTGTATTTACACGTCCACAGACTGAATTGTGCAAGAGAGCCCAAAGGTTAAATTGGGATTGAGGACAATTGGAAATATGGTGACTTTGCAGAGAGCATGTACAAAGTTTCCAAAGCAACGTGCTCCCGTCTCCTGCACGTTTTACTGCCGAAGCAGGTCCTCCTCCGTCCGAGAAGCGAGTTCAAGCAGTACATCTTATTCGTCTCATATAGTCTTTCCACGATGCCCAGAGATGTCATTCATGATGTATTCCCTTGGTCTAGTGTCAGCACGAATCAATCTCAACTGTACTGTCAAAACAGCAGGACGGCCTCTGCTGAGAGCATTTGTAAAGTGAGCAGTTGGGTTGTTGCCTCCTCTGGAGCCTTACAGTGTCCTGTGGTCCCGTGTTGCCTCTGGCCTCTCTGCCTCACAAAGCTTTTTTCACAGCCGTCTTAAGGCTTACGCTGATCACTCATAAGTCAGCCGGTATTAATAGTGGATACTTTGCAGTACAATAGAAAACGGCCTTTTTCATTGCCAGTTTGTCTGATCTAACATACTATTCTGAGTTTGTGATATATATATATATACACATATATATATATATATTATATATAATATATATCTGATAGGGTTCCATCATATCAGGAGGCTCTTCTCACAGCAGACATTTTCACTTAATGGAAGATCCTGTTACTACACGATAATGACCTAACAAAGAAACGTTCTATTCAAAGTGTCCCATGAAAATGACGCTCAAACTAAAATGCTTAATGAGTGTCCGGCATTTGTTTGAATATATACCTGTGCTTTTATTTGATGAAAAATGTTTATTGGCTGCTGAGCAGAGTGTCGCATTAAACATTACACATTCCAATCTATACCAGTTCAATTGATTGTAGTTTTTGTCCGAAGTCAAAATGGGATATAAAAAAAATAATCAAGTCAAAATGAATATCAAACAGTTTTGTGTTTGAAATAGAAAATTTTCTCAAAATGGAACAGATTTTTCCCATTTCAAGCCAGGTTACAGCTGTCACCTTAGACTCCACTACTCTACTAGTTTACTACTCTACGTTGGCGGAGACCAGTCATCATTACCTGTGAGTTTAACTCAGAACTTAGAATGTCATTCAGGAAGCTGCTGGTTCTCACCACTGCTGTGCACAGGTACTCTTGAGCTGCAGGGTCTTCCTACTTCATGCACAGGCCACGTCCCTCCTCTCACCTTCACATCTGCGGAGCCAAAATGGAATGTGATTAGGAAATCTGCACGCAGGGATTCACATTCACCAGTTAGAATGACTACAGTCTATATGATCAGAAATGGACATAGACAGCAAAAGTCATATAGTTGATCACATGTGCACAGGCACATGAAGCTTCTCTTCATGACGATGCACTTGGAGGAACCATGATTACATCACATTACATCAAACCCACCACGTCCTAAAGAAGTCACACTGTACTAACTTTTGTCAGTGTCAAATTAAACCGTTTTAATATGTTTATATACATTTTAATCTTGTTTGTAATAACATTGATAATCATAAATTAATGTCATGTGAGTAGTGTCACAGTTACAGTTTTCAACCTATTACGGGGCAAATTAATTAAGTGTGTTGCTGATTTCTGCTCGATTGATCATCGATTGATGATCATTTTCGCAATGCAACGTTCCTCACACTCCCACCACCTGTGATAAAAGGCTGCAGCATCCTCTAAACAGTTCATTTAGCATGTCACAACTAACTGTCTTTTAATCGTGGTTGATTCTACTTGATAAACAAGAAATGACTTGTAATGGTAAAAGAAGGGACTGCTTCTAGAACAGAATTGCGCAATGAACCAACAAGGTCATAGCGATATGAACCCACGCGTTAGGTGACTTTTGTCCCGCACAGAATAGCGGCTGGACATCGCACGAGCACGTAAGCTGTCATGTATTTAAACAGAATAAATATATAACCAACCACTTTAGTTTTACTCACCTCCTGGATGAGCGATTCAAGGCTCTGACCATGCATTTGCCACAACAATCTTTAAAAAAAAAACCTTCTGACAGCTTCCGCACGCGGCCAGCAAACAATCGCTTCTCTCATTGGTTAAGACGCAGCAACGTCTTCTCTAATTGGACAACGCGCTCCAAAACAGTTTCAACCGTCTCCACGTTACAAGCAATATGGCAGCCCCCGTGAGCACTGTGGGTAAACCCTCAGCTGAGCGATTGCCCCTCAACACGACGAGTTTTCAGAAGAAAACGAGGACAAAGTTGATCTCCATACCCGGTACCAGGCCATCGGTTCAAAACGGACAACTCTTAGTGTCGACCGGTGTCACGTCACTCGACTACCTGCTCGGTCAGTGTGCTGCTGAGCTCCTCGGCTAGCGGCAGCTACACGGGCTACACTGGGTGTGCTAGATAATGTTGTGATTCTTCTTTCAAAGAGGGAAAGTAGGGTTATTACCCAATGCGGAGTTGCGTCACTGTCGGATCAGTGCAATCTGTACGAAACGAATGCAGGTTAACTGCGGCATGGTGCATATGTGTCTTTCTGAGGTCGGAGCCTATTCACATTTAAACACCATGCCATCATTTGTAATAGAAATATTCATAGCCAGTGGAAATGTCTCAGCTTGGAGATGTGTAATTAAGTTCATGTGGAATTCAGACGATGCCAAAAATGTAACTGTATCAAGGACCAAAATAGTCCTGCTTAGTCGATTAGTAGTTCCACGCATCATCCTGTAATATCAAATGTCTTCATAGAATCAGCATGATAACTCTGTGTTGTTCAATTCATAACATAAAAATAGAGCGCTAAATTTGAAATAATACGTGTTATGCTGCAAGCTGTCTAAATCCATGTGTATGGATAGTTTAAGGTCTTCAAACATGTTATGTGAAACATCAATGGGGACAGACTTTGTATTATTTGCAATATTTGAAAGTCATGTCAGGTGTTTTATCAGCATCGTATGGTTCACATTGATTCAGAGTGAAACAGAGATATGTAGTAATATGTGACTAATGTTATACAAATTGTTGCCTGTGTGTGTCTTTGCAAACAGGTGGCGGGTTAGCAGTGGGAACAGTACTTCTCGTAGGTGAGTCTCTGACCTTGAAGGCAATAATTCCCTCCACAATGTGGTATAAACATCTTGTTGAAAACAGGCTTTTTGGGCAATATATAAGACTGAGAGGAATCAATTAAAAGTTCAAACCAATCGGCTAAAGGTTATTGAGATAATTATGACGTGACTGGACAGACTAGCTTAAAAGAAAAGTTTTTTTAAGTTAAAAAAGCAGATACTATAACTATAGCCAATGCTTATGCTCATCATGCACGTTGTTGTCATCAGTCTTGAGACGCCATTTATAAAAGAGAATAACCTTTACCAAATTGTACACGTCTCACACGTGAAATCTCCTGTGATGAATATAGTGCACGTGACAAAATGGTAAACGGGACACAACAACAGTTGACTCTTTCTGAAGGACATCAAGAGCAAGTTCGACGTGTTCATCATTGTACTGTGAGCAATCAGTAGAAGTTTCCTTGTAAACGTCAGCGTACTGGTGTTCACAAAGATGCGTCATACACAATATGAAAAATGCTTTAAGCAAGACGAGTATTCTACTCCGACTGATTACAGCCTTCGGCGGACACGGCATTAACCCGTCGCCAGAAATCCAATGTATTACAAAGTGGAATTCAGTAGTGTGCCACAGCTAATGGTACTGTCTGTTCTCTCGTGGGTCTTTTTGGGGTAGCGTGTCAACGTCTAGCAGGATGGCAAATAGACCAATGACCTGAAGGTCTCTAGAATCCCAGGTGTTCACACGTCCACTGTGATCCCCAATTGATGCACGTGTGTTTATAGAAGTTTTCGAAAGTACATTTAAAGCAAGTGGGATTCTCGGCACATAAATGTCTTCCGCTGTATTATTATTGTTATTATCTCTCATCACAGGCTGGGCTGTGTGCACTGGTCGACAGTGAGGTTAAGGTATTCTTGTTTCCCATTTTAAGCTGTAATTTGTGTGTAGCAAAGGCCTATACCAACCGATGATATTGCTTTGCCCTTTAATTCACCCCCTCCCCAATCGATGCAGGAGTCAGTGATTATACACTAATGCGTTCTTCCCTTCCATTTTGGGAATCAACGTACGGTTGGTTTCATCTGGTAATGAGAGACACAGTAAAGGTGAAATGCGTGTGTGAGCTCTCTTGTGCTTCGTCTGTGACAGAGCCGTGTGCTTGTGCGCGCCGAGCTGCTGTGTTGTGTGTGTGTGTGTGGGTGGAGTTTGTTTGTGTGTTTGTTTCAGGCCGTCGTCTTCTACTGCCTGCGCCTTTTAGCTGTGACGGCCTGTTTGTGAGACGCAGACATAAAATTATCAGACTGGTCGCTGTCTGCCTTTTGAAGTGGCTTGAGCTGTCCGTCCCGATTCGTCAACTGCAGGGCGATCAGCTCAGTATGGCTGCTGTCTGAAGATCTCTCGTCCCTCGTGTTTTTGAAATAGAAGGAACAAAGCTTCCCAGCGTTTATTATGTTGGCCATGTACGCTTTCATTAGTTTAAGCCAATGGGTTTTTCCTTTTAACGTTCCCGTAGTTGTTCCTATTAAATTGTTTTTACATGTTTGCTTTCTTCACAGCTTTAAAGCCTCTGCCTCAGAGATGTCTTGGATTTGAGCAGTTTTAGTATTTGTGGAGATTACAGCGACAGATATTTTAAAGTCGTTCATCACAATCATTACTCTGTCCAACTAAATAGGCATACAGGTATGACCAAATTTAATTGATAGACTAACAACTGTCACAAGTTGAAGCTTAACAATAGAAACATGTCTGACATATACAGTATATGAGGCTCGACAGATTGGCGTTTAACGGAAGCCTAATACAAGTTGGAGAATTCACAATCGTGGTTCAGTTATTTCAAAACTCAAAGAGCTTTTTTTTTTTATTACGTGTCCATATTTAGTTTACCTGTTGTAAGCCGTACATGACTTCATGCTGCTCAGTAGAAATAATAGACCAGACCAGAGATTCATACAAGGGGGAGAACACCCTGACCTAGATATTTAGTCTCCTCCCCCTGCGGGTTTGTCAGATATGATTCGGGACACTCACACGGCCTCGTTTGAAGGCAAAGAGAACAGCGGTGTTTCCCCTCTTTACCAAACAGGTAGAACCCCCCCCCCCCCCCCCCCAAAAAAAAAATAGAAAAAGGAGAAGAAATAAATGATGCCGTGACTGTCCAGAGTGATTGATCTCCCTCAAAGATATGACCGTCCCCCACCCCCTGTTGCTCGTATACCCCCCCCACCCCTCCTCCCCAAACCTCCCGCCCCCTCCCTTACCCCCCGCCTCAACAGCCTAATGACTCCTGGAGGTTCCATTTGTAAGGCTCCCATAGAAACACAGCCACAATAGGCCCCATCTTGAGAGGGCCCATCTGGGAGTCTTTGTGGGGCCTGCTGAAAGCCACAAAGGCCTGCTGACCTAGAAAGCCATCAATAAGAGAACAGGGAGCCCCACCGACAACAAATTGAAGAGCCATGGAATTTCCTGTGCCATCCTAAGTCCGTAGGTGAGGACATAGACCGGGAACGTGGGAGGGGAGGTGTGGGGGGGGGGGATTCTCTGGAGGATTCAGGATGACACGTCAGGATGTCATTCCCAAGCTGTCAGCTGTATGCCCACTACCTTAAACCGTCACCGCCTTTGTCCCCGTGCCTACTGTTTGTCATTGTATGGTGAGGCCTACGGAATCTTTACAAAATGATGATTGTGACAGGAAGCAGCCGCAGCATGCTGGGTAGAGTTATGTGCACCCCCCCCCCCCCCCCCACCCACCCCGCAAGAGGGCGGCGGGGGGGGGGGCATGGTGATGATGCTTGTGAATTTGGGGTGGGGGAACAGTCGGGTGGCCGCTTTGTTTGCGCGGAGAAAGGCTACCTTTGGGAAAATGGTTTCAGTGTTCAATCACTTGCCTGTCCACTTAATGCTTGAGACGCTGGGAGTGACCCTTTCCACTTCTGTTTAAAGTCTCCCGTGTAACTTTACAATGTAGTTTAACCTGGTTTGGGATGATGAACACACAGCTGGTGTAGGAGCCTAATAATGAAAGCAGGACATTGCCAGCAGAGTTCACACAAAAAGCAGAGAGATTGAACCAGATTTCAGTGAGCATTTTGAGGACAGGCACTATATCATCCTGCCTCTGCCGCCTCTTGTCAGTTGTCCAGACAGGCGGGTGGGGGTGGTGGGGGGGTACCTTTGTGGTCAGAGAGAGGTGTCAGGTGAGTGCTCGAGACAGGTGCCTCCCTCTCACCGCTGCTGGTTGCGGATATGATGGTCGAAAGTGGACAGGGACACTGCGAAGACCTTAACAAGAGCGCTGAAGATGTCAGCTCCACTTTGATTGTCGGGGTCACGCAGTAACACCTGTGTTTCTGTGCCACGTCGATGGCTGCTTCATCTGTTTCATGCCGAAGATAACCCGAATGTGGTCCTTATATCAATTACAGTTAGATACTTTGATGCGGTCACAAACTTTTAGATCTGTGGTGTCTGAATGAATGTTCAGAACTTGGTAAGATCCAATTTTTCTTTTTTTTTTCCTCAGGGAAAATGTTCATCACAAAATCCTCTCCTTTGGCCGTTCAGGTGTTGGCAGGAGGGCACAGATTAACTAGTGTGTGTTTATTTGAGTTTTCCACTCACCCTCAACTTCTGATTGTTTTTGTCTTATGTTTCGTTTTTTTTAGAGGAGGACCGATACGATAGCTACTCACGTATGATCTTGAAGTACTTCTTGGCAGAAGGAGTTGTGTGTCGACATGAACTTTTCGTGGCGTCGGCTCAAGATAACCCAGATGACATTTTACAGGTATGAAAGGACAGATTTTTTTTAAAGCTCTTAAGAAGGAAACTTTTTCTGCAAAAAAGTGCAAAGTATGATTTTTTTTCTGTTTTCATATCATCCACTAAAGAAGCAAGGATGGCCTCAATATGTCTACTTTACCACCATTCCTGTACAACTGCACAAAAAAAACATGCTTTATATTTAGTCATCTGAATATTTTGCCTGCTTGTAAAAGTATTTTCTTCCTCTCACTGATCAGTGACTCCTCGCTGTACAGTACGCTGGTCACACCCGTGATTAAGCAGGTATTAAAGCTTTTCCCCCATGATGTGTCGGGGTCAGCAGGGTGTCTGAGAGGTCAAGGGTGACATGGTTGCGACATTGTTGAAATGTTTCCCGACGCATCGCTCTGTGAAGAGAACCATAGTGCCAGAAGCTGACTGCCAACCAGCATACAGGATGAGGGCCTCTCTCCCACTGATTGATAGTGGGAGGGGTCACAGCCTCACCCTCTCTTTACATATCAAAGGCTTATTAAGAGACGGGGACTCCCAATGGGGATATTTCACATCATTTATTGTTTTCACTGTTTTCAATGTTTAGATGCTTGGGTTCTACTTTATGCATTATGTTAACACGCAGACAAAAAAACAAGCTTGTGGGATGACATCACGTTAAAGCAGGACATTTTCTTGCTCTTAAGAACCGATGGTTACTTGAATCAGATAATTAGTCAGATTTCACACCCACCCGACCATGTTCTTTTTAATGATTGCACAGTGAAAGAACAAGCTAGTTTATCACTAAGATGAGTTTTTTGTAATTCCACAATGATTCTGCTGTTCAGCGTCACTGACTGACTGGCTTATTGCATTCCCATTTGAATCAGACTTGTGATCTAAGTTCATACAAGGACCAGTATAGGAACCAGTCATCATTCCGCACTGTTGTTGTTTGAAGACTTTTAATGCAGTCATTCTCTAGCAAGCACCCCAGTTCAGTTGTGTTCAGTTTTGGCGAAGAAAATCAATATTCTACTGGAAAAATCTCCCATTTTTTCGGGGTTTCTCAATTGCTTCAACATGAACAGCAAAAACTATTTAGCTTTTTGTTGACGTTCAAGATATCATTTTTCTTTTGAGAGCTAAATTTGAATTTGAAGTGCATTGACATTAAGTCATAAGCAATACGAATAATTCAAAGTTCTCTATGACATTCACAATCAAACATTTTGAAGTTATTATATTAATTGTATTCTTTTGTGTAGGAACTGCCTGCTCCCATCTTGGACGATGTTGCTATCCACAAGCCAGTGGAGCAGCCCAGGCTGTCTTGTGAACCTCAGGACGGTTTGGATGCCATGAAGATAGCCTGGCGCTATCAGAATCTTCCAAAAGTACAGGTAAGGAGGTGGTCACGCCAGTTTATGTTGTCTGTTATGATGACTGTAGCTGCATATTTGGACAACAACTTACAGTATGATAAAGATAACGCTGCAGCATTGCTACTTTATTCAAAAGTCCAACGTGTGTCTCGGCTAATGATTGCATAAGAAAGAACAGCGCTGGCTCTCTGGTAGTAGTAGTTTGGCAATTGTCTCGACCACTAAATCCATCAGCTTCTAAACTCCTTTGTGGACTGAATGAGGCCTCAGACTCTCCTTTCAGAGCTGGACCAGATTACTCACACTTAGCTGGCAATAGGTAGGCTTTTCACTGGTCCCCAACTCACATATACACACATACACACACGCCTGCACCCCTGCTTAGCCTGGGAAACAAGAGTACTTTGCAGCCAGTGCATTGACATGTCTGCTCGCTCAACCCTATGACCCAGACCTGCGCCTCTGTCTTCCCCCAAATCCCTGCCTTTCCCCCTGCTAGGGTCGGCAGGCCTACACTCTTTCTTCCGCTTTGAGGAGAGGCGACCCTCCCCTTCTACTTCTCTGCAGTCTTCCCCCTTCAGTCTATAATCCATATCGCTATGTGGATTAACAGCACACAGTGTATCCCTGGGGATCCTCTCCTTCTTTCTCCCTCCCTGGAAACTTCTTTATATCTGTGTCCTTTCCTCATCTCTCCCCCTTCCCCTGTAAAATCGTCTTTACAAACCACTAGTAAGCCCCACCAGAGGATTTGCATCCCAAATTCACCCCCAGAGTCAACGCTTACTTTCCCCTTACACACACCTCTCCTGGCACAGCACACTGTGCTACTCTCTCGATGAAGACATCAGATCAAAGGTGAAGCCGTCAGGGCGGGGATAGAACGCTAAGCGGGTTGCCCAGCTCACAAAGAGAAGATGAGCCCCTGACCCCCTGCCCCGCTGACCCCCTCGTCCCGCCAGGAGAGGGACACACCGGGGGCCCTAATCCAGATTAGGAGTAGATTAAGGGCCCCTCTAACAATGGAATCCCTGGTTTTACTGAGAGAGAAGAGCTAAAACTCCCCCTTTCAGCTGCAGGAAAACATCCGCCTTCCCCTGCGTCCCTGACACATTTGCTTTCAAAGGCAGAAGTGGACATTTATGTAAAGAAATGATAAGGAGCGTGGTCGTGGTGGTTATTTAACTTCTCTGCTGTAGGAATGTTGAGGAATGACCCATAAACAATGCAATTGCATTATCATAGTCTCGAGCAGCAAACTCATTTAACATATTTGAAAGACAAAGGAGATTTTTGCTTGGTTCATAAATCGCTTTATTCTTTCCTGGATTGAGTTAAATCAGTTATTGTAAGAAATTTGATTAAATGCTTTTAGTGCTCAAACACTTTGACGTAAGTTTGACTTGTTGACCTCCTCAGAGTGCTCTGGCCTCCTCATCCCGGTTCGGGCACTACTATGACGTCTCCAAGACGATGGAGCCAGAAATTCGCCAGGCAGCCAAGTGCCACCGCTTCTACCTCACAGAACATCCCACCCAGTCACCGCCCACGCACAGGTAAAACGACAAGACATCATTCACAGGATGCACGAAGACCAATGAGACACAATCTGCAGAACACAGGCACACAAACACGACACCGTCCACAAAACACGGTTACACAAATTAGACATTTGTAACGGAACACAGTTGAGCAAACATGGCATCGTTCACATCGACCGACTAGCATCCTTTAAAGAGCACATACTTTATAAACCCTGCAACCAGCATGTGTGTTATGGAAAAGTCAACCCGACAGAAGGAAAATAGCTCCCTAGTATCACGTACAGCCCCTTTGTTCGAAATAATCATTCATAAGAATATAATGAATTTAGCTCTGCAACCAAATATTGTTTTTATTACAAATGTAGCTTTTGACTTTCCTGGATTCATTGTTTGTTCTATGAAAGGTCATAAATTCATTGAATTGCCTAAATTCTTTTAAAAAAGTGAAACCTTACTGCTGGGCCAAGCAACCACAGCTTTTATCGTATCATTTAAATAAGTTGTTGTCGTTTTAACAAAAATCAAAGAGATGTAAACGACCCCTATTTTCACCATTCAAACAGTCGATACAAGTCAGTTAAAAAGCAGCCCGGCTCAACCTCTATTCTGAGTAGCTTGCCGTTGGTCCAAGACGTTCAGCCTGGTGGAAAGGTTGTGTATGTCTATTCAAATAAGGGTCTTGTTTGCTCAGCGCCTGTTTGATTTCTCCTGCGTTGAGTGTATTTAGGGTTCAGAGGTCACACAGGCTCTTTACTCAGAGAGTGCTGCTGAACAAACAGGGGCACACGAAGGCCCACTCACACACACTGGGTAAATACAGCAATCTGGAGCACAGAGGATGTGGAGGAGACTTTGTAGAATGCCTCGTCCTATATTTCAGTAAACAGAGGCCCGATGCAGCAAACACGTTAAAAGTTGCGGCTATTCGGTTGAAAATGTGTAAGATGAGGCTCACGCCTTTCACTTTGTTACAAAATATCTGTCCACAAAGCAATAATGCCGATTGATAGAATTCAAAGAAAATAATAAAACATCCCCTCTGCAGATGTTTGCAGCCGTGTGTCAGTGTAGTGAGTGAGGGTGACACACTGGAACTGTCGTGCCGCTGTGGCGTCTGAATGGGTTGTAGATCTCACTGACATTTTGACAGCAGGAAACTACACCTGCACTGCACCATTGTGCCCCCATCCCCGCCCCAATACAGACGCACATGCATACATGCGCACACGCAGACACTTAGCATATTGCACACGCACATGTACCACACAGGCTACTCCCCCTTGCACGTGTCCACAGCCCCATGTTGATACCCTAGCTGTTAAATTGCTCCGTTTCACTTGAAGGCATAATTGGCACAAATTGCTCTCTAGGTGATACAGATCCTGTTGTTTAAGACCAAGCATCCCCCCTCTCTCGTCCTTTCTTCCCTCCCTGAAAGAAGAACACCGAGATAAAGAAGCTACCCTGTGTATGATCTTAATTAGCCGACGCACTAGCCCCTGTAGCTAAGCACCTAGACCTTTTGGTACCTGAATGAGGGGTGCTCAGTAGGGGTAGCTGAAACACAATGCCGTCCCACACAATGGCTGCCAAGCAGAGGCAACCTCCTGCTCGACTGCATGTCAAACCATCCCAGCCCCCTACCTCAGAGCACGGGCATGGGCAGAGAGGCCAAGGAGGGTAGGTGTCCCTCTTTCACCAAAACCAGCTCTATCATTAGCCCCAGCGGGGTCAGGAGGCACCATTGTTGGGCTGAATAACTGAAATAGAGTACATGGATGTACTTGGCGCAAGTGTAATCAACACGAGTATGTATTACTGTTCTTTATGCAGGGCTATTGGGGTGTGACCAATCCATGTGTATCAGCTTTTGTAGCCCGCAGGTGAAATTGACAACTGGCATAGCAGCCCACTGTGACTCTCCACAGAGTGGTCATTACAATGGTGGGGCGTTCTTAAGTTGGGGGCTTGTGTAAAATGATGGGGTTAACGTTTCTATCGGCCATCCTATAGGCACATGACGGGCTCAGCAGTAACCAGTCCCTTGACTGTTGCTAAATGCTGCTTCCAGTGGTGCTGGATGCCCTTTGTCAATATGCACATCTTACCCTTGATTTAACTCCAAAATGCTGTTGCCTGTTAATTCCATATATCAGCCCATTAATCCCCCCCCCCCCCTCCTTCTCACTTATCGCCTTTGTTGCGTGTCTGTTTGTGCATATGCACGTCTCATCTGTCTGTTTGTCTGTCTGTCTCGGCACAATAAGATCCTCGGGGAGCTGACAAGAGAACCAGTCATGTTGTAATTTAATCAACCAAATAAATTAATTGGATCTCTTGATATGGATCATTTGTCTGCTTGAGTGGCTTCAGAAATGCACAGTCAGGAGAAACATGCTGCAGTCATGGAGCATTAAGCTGCTGTGGCTAAAGGCTCGGCCCTGTTTCTTCAAAATGGTTTCAAATCCATTTTAACATCCTAAGTAACCCTTTTGTGTTCTCTTTCTGGTCGTCTTCTCCCCTCTGTCCTGGGCTCCTTTCAGTACCATGCTGGAGTCCTACTCTGCGTTGCTCAAGTCCCTTCAAGAAGTCATTAACAGCGAGGGTTTTGATGTAGCAGCTCCCATGGTAAGAAGTGAATGATGTGCTGATTTCACCAATCACCTGTTTCATTTATCAAATCCACAAGTTTTTTTTATCCACTAAATGTCATTCAAGGGGGATTCCTTGACTTCCTGCTGATAACATGTTTGTGTTCCTAAAGTATTCTTCTTAGCTCACTAACTACAATGAACCCAGAGACTATTGTGCATATGTATTTTGAGTGATATTCATCTGTGGAGTATTTTTAAGATATAGATAATGGATCCAACTCTGCAACCCTGAGCTCTTCTGTCTTATTTCAACCCCCACTTCTCTTGAATCTATTTCACCTGCTCTGGTTTTCCTCACCTTTGTGTCCCAGCTGGGTGTGTCTTACCTTTGATATACATCTATACAGAGACATCCGTTGTCACGTCTGTTTCCTACAGGACTGGCTTCACACTGTGATGTACCTATGTATATAAATATATACATAGGTACATCACAGTGTGTACATATATATATATATATATATATATATATATATACATATATTTACTGTATGAGTGTGTGTGTGTGTGTGTGTGTGTGTGTGTGTGTGTGTGTGTACTCGCCCCCCGCGCCTTTTTCACCTACTTTCAGCGAACCCTCTGCTCGTCACCTGGAGCCACCTCTCCCCCTGTCACTCACACACAGGATTTACCTCCAGTGCCCCCCACCCTCCATCCCCGAGCGCTGTCACTCACGGCAGATTAACTGCTGACATCATTAAAGCAGCGTGGCCTCCTGTCGGGCCGTTGGCACAGTCTAGGAATGCAGACCGGCACTGAGCGACATGGGCACTGGCACAAGAATGCCCAGCGCGGGTCTCGGTCAGCGTGTGCGTTTGTATGTTTATTTGTTAATCCGCCATCATGGATCAGTAACGAGATGCGGATTTCATGTAAACTGTATTGTGTAAAAATCTGATTAGAACAAAGATCAATCTCCTTAACCCTATTTTGGAGTCTTTTGAGATGGCTGGGACAGGAGTGGCAGCAGGACTGTGAGTCCCGGCAGAGATTGGCTGGTGATTAGGTTGTGGTCCCAGGCTGGCTACAGTCTATATGGCTGGCCTGTGGCCCTCGGCTGGACTCAACTGGCACTGTTCCCTGATTTTTCTATAGGCTCAGCTATAGGAGTTAAGTTTGGCCTCTCCTCCTCGATGCCACAGCAACAGGCGTGTCCCCACTGACCCCCCTGCTGGGCTGCAGACATAGAGATAGAATTCTAATTCTGTGGCCCCAAGACCTGTGTAGGCAAACCGAGTTAAACAAAGAAAGGGCATATCTAATAATGACAAAGGCACGCACACACACACACTCACACAACTCTAAGTATAGTAAGGTAGAGAGATGCAGCAGTAATCCTGAGTGGTGTAGAGGAGGAGGAATGTAGGTACAGTCCTGTGTGAGAGTCCTCCTTTGGGAAACTATGAGGCAACTGTGAAAAACTCCCACAAACAATAGGGTTTATTTTTCTTAGATGCCGGTGATTATGATGCAGGTCCAAACGAAGCTGTGGTCATATTGTTGGGAGAGGAAGGGATGGGAATTGGGAATTGAGGCGGGGGTGGTGGAGGGACAAAAAAAAGAGGAGAGGTGTGGAGAAAAAAAGGGAAAGAATGGACATATTTTTTAAGTTTTGTTAATCTGTGCTGGCGCTCAAACTCAGCAATCAGGAGCCGTCCCAAAGAACCCCCAAATAAAAGGCCTCTGTGGTAAAGGTTAAAAACCTCTCGCAGCTTGGACCGGCACCTCCATTCTCTTCAGTGACATATATATATATATATATATATATATATATATATATATATATATATTATACGGCCAGTTTTTCGCCATCTTTGTGAGAGTGGGTTACTGTTGATCTCTTGCGGGGGGGTGTTTCAAGGGAAGGCACTCCACCCTTACCCAGCCCCCCTTGGCTGCAGAGCATCGGTGTTGTGCCAAGAATGTGCTGGGGTTTCTGGGTGGCAGCCATATTGGAAGCCTGTCTGACAGGTCCATTGTGCGTGTGTCAGATGGCCCCTGTGATTGGGTAGTTGTGTCCAGTCACGTTTGGGCACTGTGTTAAGATCGTCTGTGCTGGTGAGCAGACTGTCCAGTCGCTCGCTCCCAGAGTTTGGGAATACTACCCAAAACAATGCAAAAGCAGCAATCTGTTCTTAAGATGTAATGTAATGAGCTTTAAATCAAATAAAACTATAATACTCCACTAGGATGTGTGTATGTTGCTTCTATATAAAATGACATATTTGTATATAATTATTTCTTTTTTGTTGCTTGTTGTTTCTTATAGTCAAAGTCGCGTAACATACTGCGAATCGGGCTTCCCTCTCTCGGCTCGGCTTTGTGGGGCGATGACCTGAGTTGCCACGACAACCCTAGAAATGGCCACGCCCTCGCTACATTTTTCTATGGACTGCGGGCTATGCTGAGGTCATCGCTCGCGGTTGCTGTAGTTACTGTACCTTCACATCTCATCCAGGTAAGACATTTTGACACACGAGAATAACTCTGCTCTGTTCATACACATTAGCATGCAGTGATAATACAATTTCTCCAATTAGCAACATTAACCATTGAGTTAGTTTTCATCTCTCTGTCTCTGCTACTCTGTTCTGTCCTGGACCAATTTCCTTGACCTGCTACCAGAAGGATAAATAACTTTCTAAAGTTGAATCTTCTTCAGTTTACACACAATAGACGGACGGTTAGGATTTTTTTTTTGCGTGGGTTGATGTTTGGCCCATGTGCTTTTTCTTTGTCTTGGTTATTAATGGGGAACAAAGTTTGAAGTCTTTTGTAGTGGGGCCTCCTCTTGACCCCGTGGTCCAGTCTCACCCTGGTATGACTCAGACCCGGGCGGGGGCCTCGCCCTCATGCATCGCTCCCCTAACAGACCCAGTTGAGTGCACACTTCATTCAAAGGCATCTTGGTTTGTTTGTTTGGGCTTTTAATTACTTGGAGCTGCACACAATGGGAGTGTGTGCCAGTGTATGCATTTTATTCTCTTACAATATCTCTCTCCTTGTAGTTGTGTGTATCTCTGGTTGTTTTTGTGTGTGTGTGTGTGTGTGTGTGTGTGTGTGTGTTTTGGGGGCGGGGGGGGAGTATGAGTCGGCGCGCATGTGTCTGTGTACAGTCTGGCCTCTCAGTGTGAAGGTGGAGTCATCTGCTGAGGCATATGGCGAACCACAGCCCTCCCCCAGAGAGTCGACCATGGACGCACACTCACAAGAATAACCATCTGAGACTTTCTGCTCAAATGTTTTGTCTCGCCTTCACTTTAAGACTCACTACTTCCTTCTAGTTCCCGTCCTTAACAACATGGGAGCTGCGTTGTGTCCGATCATTTTATTAAAAAAAAAAGATATAGGTTGCTGCTTAACTTTCTGAACAGCTGTGATGCCACAACATGCTCTGGCTCCAAGCCTATATGCTGAGTGCACAGCGGCCTTGGCCTAGTCAAAAAAGGTAGAGTGGCTAACTAGCAGATGTCAGCTGTGGTGGGAGCGGTCCCCATGTCCCTCTCTGGCCTGGCCTCCAAACCCTTAATCTGTCCCCTTTCTCCACCCTGGGGAGTGAAGTGAAAGAGCGAGGGAAGATGAGGAGAGGGGGAGATTTTTGGACCTTGGATCTTGAGTCAGGTGTTGGATGATTAAGCCAACATGGAGGTAATGAGAGCTTGTTAAAGCTGGGCATCCATGACAGTCTTATGATTAGTTTAATCACACTTAGTGGGAAAAAAAAAAGATCCAAATCGAACATTTTAAGTCACCAAGGTGTGCGGGCTTCTAATTTTAAGTGAATGTCCGTGTCCATGGTATGTAACGAATTAGTCTATCCGAACGCTGTCTAGACTAGTAGCAGAGCTACATGACCAAGACCACACTGGACTCTCTATCCATTATTGAGCAGCTTGGGAAGTCGAGCTTCTCGCTGAAAGCCTCCTGAAAGCAGCCCAGTGCCACAGTCCATCTGAAACATTAATTAGGCTCGTCCTGGCCTGGTCCGCCTCCCTCGTACTATATTTTGCCATCATCCGCATCCCCAACCGTAAACAAACACAAAATACTCTTTCCTAAAATGCATTGACACCTCACCTTCTGCTCAGGCTGAGTGTTGCCCTGACCTGTGCAGATATTTAGTCGGGTGAAGTTGTTTAGTACTCAATTTTCATTTCATTTCACAGTATCAGTATTCAATTGATTAATCCAATCGACCTTTATGTTTAGATTTCAAGCACCAAAACTAATTATTGTTTAAAGTGTTACTTCATCTGCAGATTATTTTGTTAATTAATCATTTAGTTTATGAAATATCAGACATATCATGAAAAACAGCAACGACAACTTCCCAGGGCCATAGGTGATTAGAAAACATAAATATATTTACTATCACATATGACAAAGAAACTGAGCAAATCCTATCGTATGTTAAACTTGAAGGACTGATTTAATAATATATTTTGAATAGAATATTTCAATTTAGAATATTTGATGTTTCCAAGCAGTTTTTATTCTTTGTGAAATAAAAAAATCTTTATGTGTGTGTTTTGGGGGTCACAGGTTTTTAGTTTGGATTACAATTGAGATTAAGTTTGACGATGGGTGTGGTCCAGTCAGGGGGGCTGAAGTAAGGGTACAAAGTAGCCCGCTATATTAGGGCACTTTACGGTCTAATATGATTTTAATGTCACATTATCATCGTAATAATATCAACTCTCACATCTGTTGCATTTTTTTAAAGGAGAAACGGTGTCCTTCCATTTCTTCTTTGTCTTTGAAATGTCGAGTCGACTCTACTCTAGACGTATATGGAAAAGCAATTGCATCACTCCTCAGAGTGGTGCATTTAATTTGATGTAGAGTCTGCACACACACAAACACACACACACACACACACACACACACACACACACATGTTCACACTATCAACCACGGGCACAGAGAGCCATACATCAATACACGACCCGTTCAGCCAAACAACTGTGAGCAAATGGTATGGGGGAGCATGCTTTACCAAGTCAAGCCGAGACACTGCAGAGTAAATGAACGTGACGCTGCTCTTATGATTCGTCGCCGATGGTCAGCTGAGGCTCAGGGTGTTCCGAGGATTTACACCGATGGAATCTGAGCTAATTGAGCCTGTATAGACTTTCACCGCAGCACTGAAGTGACGTTTGCTTGAGTGCCTCGTCAATTATAAATAGGATTTTAAAAAATAAAGAAAAATAAAAGATGTAACCTCCTAAAACCTAAGGAGCTGTGGAGCAGTTTCTTGCCCGACTGACGTCATTCTGCCCTCCTACCACCGAACTGCGAGCGTTTCCGTTTGGACACTTTGCACTCCTCAGACTTTGGCTAGTATGTTCTCCACGAATTAGCTCGTGTGAAGTTTTAGCAGATCCTCTCCCTCAAACTGATGCTATTGGCCATACTGTGCCATAAGTGTTCTGAATAATTTGTTGTAGCCAAACTCTTACATTGCCTTTATTGAGGCATTTGAGAGACCTCAAATACCCTGTAAGTGCCGGCTGTCCTGACCGGTGCGATATGCATACTTTAAAAGTAGGACAAAAATGAAAAGGAAGAAGAAAGAGTGGGGGGAAAAAGACATGAAGGCATGAAAACTGCATTAGGCGGTGGCAGCCAACACAGAGAGAAGGATTTGAATGATTCAAGAGGCAAAGGGATTAATAATGCAAGACTCCCTCTTTCCCTCTTTCCCAGTGTCCCTCTCGTTCCCCTCCTCTCTCTCTCTCTCTGTCTGTACCCTCTGCTTCCACCCTTTTGTATATTTCTCCTTCATTCTTTCTATCTACTGTATTTGCCCCCTGACGTGTCCTCTTCTGTGGCAAGTCACTGACCTCGCCAGTAGGGGGAGCTCTCCCCATCAAGCCACCGTTTGCTTTCTCCCCCGTCCCCTGTGTCCTCTCCTGCCATGTGCAGGTTTCCGAGTCTGCACCAACTGTGAACTTTTTGGTAGTGGTTGTTGTTTGACGAAGTAAAGATGATCCCGGTTTGTTTTCGATTGGCTCTTCCCACGCCAGTCGTGTATATGTATCCCTGATGTGTCCATTTTGTTCTCGCCCCCAAATCACCCGTGTACCCCCTTTCAGGGCTCTTTCCCCTCTGTACCTCATTACCCTCACCTAAGCCACGGGCAGAAATGACCTGGCCATGGGGGCACGATGACCTAATTTAATTGCAACACTGATGGCCCGTCAGGTGGCTTTTAATTACCTGCTCATGTTTCTCGCTCCCTGTCTGTCTGTCCCTCCCCCGACCCTACAGGACAGAGCTCTAATGGGCAACATAACCAGGCTGTGTGACAACGCGATAGCCCTGGAATCATTCAAAGGCTCCGAGAGAGAGACCAACCCGCTCTACAAAGATTACCATGGTAAGAACGCACACACGCTCGCCACATCTTCCCGTCTCCTTTCCCCTCAAATCCACGCGCGTGCACGCAGGCGGTGCATTAAGGCTGGGCTGTGGATGGAGGCAGGGCAGCCCCCTCGCAGGCTAGGCTGTCAGTGCGCGTTAGTGTGCTGCTGCTCAATCAGACGTGCTCCTCAGTAGACAGGCCGGGGGGGATTCAGCTGCCACGCCGTACCCCCTCTCCCTCGCACCCTCGCCCCCTCTCTCCATCCCTGCCTCCCCTCCTCCAGCTAGAGCCTCTCTCCCTCTCGCCTCGCCCCCCCCTCTCCATCCCCGGTCCCATACCCCTGAGGCTCTGGAGCAGAGTAGACCAACACTGGGGAATCGATATTCTCACCATCACTCCCCCCCCCCGCCCGCCCGCCCGCCTCCTCTCCCTGTATCTCTCCTTCCCTCACTCAATGTCTCCATGGCCAGCGTGCTCTGCTAATAAATAGAGGGCACGGCTTTCAGTGGGGGGAAAGAGGACACTGGTGTGGGACGATTTTTGAGAGATGGAAAGTGAAGAAAGGGACGGAGTGCAACATAGTTTGTCTCTGCTCTTTCTCACTTTTTCTTTGCGGTTCTACCGTTCCTTCTCGCTCCCGTTTGCTTCTGTCTTTTTTATTGCACTCTTCGCGTAATAAAGGTCAGTTTAAGCGAGTGGAGTATTTTTAGCCGTGCCTCTCGAACTCTCCGACTCACTCTTGCGCTTTTCCTCTCATCCCCCCCCCGCCCCCCTTTTCTCTCTCTCCCTCCCTCCCATTCTGGAGTGAGACGGCGCCGGTTGTGACAGATGAAGGGATGAGGAATAAAACCATTCAATGGCAGATTTTGGTTTCATCCAACAGCATGTTTTATTTAGATAACACATCCCATCACATTCCTCTGCTTGGTAAAGGCAGGTGGCACATAAACCCGTTCAACAAATGCCTGTTGTAGTGCATCATTTCTCATTTAACAGCACAAAAATGTTCTTTGGAATTTGCAATTAATACTATTTGTATTTCTTGTTAAAGAATATATTTACCATCTGTTTAACCAGCCGGAGAAATTATGGTCTGGTTATGAAATACATTTATGTGCATGATTGTTTTGAAGTGTGTTCATGAGTGCAAACGCATCTGCTGCGAGTGTGAGAGTACGTGCGTATGCGTGTGCGTGCGTGTTTGCGGCAGCAGTTCAGGGCTGCTCAAAGCATGCTGGGAAGCCTGTCACTGCAAATCAGGCAAGGGGAAATCACCCAAGTGCACAGAGGAGAGAGCCCACCATCCCCCACTTTCTCTGTCTGTCTCCCTTTCTCCATTACTCCCTCCATCTCTTCTTCTCTCTCTCACGCTCGTTTAGCCAGATCCACTTCTACAGTACTTTCCAAATTTATGAAAATGTAACTTTATTTTGAAATAAGATGGTAAAATAATAGGGGAAAAACGGGGAAATGAATACTCTGCGTCCCTCTATCCTTTGCAGGAGTCGGCATGTCGGCTGTTTACTCCTCGTTGCTCTAATGTGTGCTTTAATTGTCACATTTCCTGTACAGTACAGCCATGATCCGGCCTGTAGGCAGAAAGTATGAGAGTAGAAATGGTTCCATTGGAATATTTATCTGATAACTTTTGTGGGTTTTTTGTGTGGTTTTGTCTTTCATTATCCGTTAAAGATAATTAAAGATTAAAGATTGTTGTAAGATCTTTTTTTGGTCGGCAAAGTTAATTTACTGTGACTATGATGCAGCTGTAGATGTCTGAAAACCGTGTTTATCAACGACTGTCCTTCTACATTCAATCAATTCACTCAAGTAGACAGAAGCATTTCACCACAAATCAAATAAGGAGAAAAAAAAGTACCATTGATTTTGCGACACGGTTTCAAAGGTTTTTTTTTGTCAGCAGGTGGACTTCGGAAAACATAATTGTAAGACGCTGACTGTCATGTTTTGTTTGGATGAAAACTTAATATAACCCCAAAGTCTCAAAAGTTTTTCAAATGTAAAAATATATTTTTAGCAGTTGTCATATTAAATAGAAATTGCCTGTCATCTGTAAAATAATAGGTAAATCCTCCATTTATGAAATCTGCATAAGAAAACTACCCAGGTTCTTTGTTTATGACACTTTTACACTTTAAAAATGTAGCACACAACTTTTGTCCAATGTAGTTTTTATGTTACAGTAACGTAAGACATTTCCATTGTGGATATGCACACTAGAATATCTTATACTGCAGTTCTTTAGGTAGTTCTAATGTCCCGTCACTGTTTCACAGGTCTGCTGCATGTACGCCAAGTACCCCATCTGAACTGTCTGGCGAGTAAACTTCCCGACCACAAGGACCTGGCCTTTAAGCTCAAGAGAAAACAGTTCACCATTGAGGTAAGATGTCATGGTAACTCCACATAGCCAGAGCACTTTTATAAACAAAGCATACTGTTAAGGATTCTGTCAATACATTTTTTTGCTTTATTTTGTAAAATGTGTTGCCATTTAATCATTAACCTAAGTAATTATTAATTGAAAAAGCCATTACATTTGTTTCCATTCATCATGTTTATGGCAGAACTGATATTGAAATTATGATAACGAGAAGCTTCTCCCGTTAGTTCTGCCAGCCTGTTTCTACCATCGGGTGTCAAAAATCAAAGGTGAAGCTATTGACTGTTGCTGCCACACCTACTCTAGAGTGAGAAAAATCTCTCCAAACTCACCAATATGCAACAAATAAAAAGTACTGGAGGCGTTTTAAGTTAAAGGTATATTTCACATATATTTAAACTCAAGGACTATGAAGGAATCATACATCATCCAAGTCATCCATGACCTACAAAAAAAAGCGAAACTAACGAAGGCCTCTATGCCACAAAAGCTCTCATGGTAAGATGTGTAGTTTAGGTGCTGCTTTCTTTGTTAGAACTACTTTACTCCCCAAATTTACAATCTACACAGACATTTTAGACAGTCACATAAACAAAGTCTTTCAGTCAACAATTCAAACGATGTGCGTTGCCCTCGCACATTGTTTTTAAATATATCTCAGGCCTGAGATGGTTTCTCATGTCGCGCCATTTCCCGATTTCCACACAGTTCAATCTGGGTCGCTCAGCACTTCGCATGTGCTGCACGAATCCCTGTTGGTGTGAAATGTCCATTTTTGGTGGCTCTGTTTGCTCTGCCGGCGTGGAGTACAAGGGCTTGAACGCCTTTCCGTTTCCTCATTAATTTTGATCTATGACTTCTTATCCTCTTTCTCTTCCCGTGTGAGAGACGGATCCATTTTGCCCGTCTCCCATCATCGGTCTTCAGAGCAATCAGCGTGTCACTGAACTACCACTCACCAGACAAATTAAAGGGCCCTCCTCTTAGCTCAGGCTCATGATTGGTCCTCATTACATTATCATTACCTTATCACACCCTCCGGTCTTTGGCTATTAGTGAGTCCTATTGTCTCAGGCAGGAGGTGAGGGGGAGGAGAGGAATGCCCGACCACCCCTTTCCCCTCACCCCCAAAACAGCCTCTCTGCATTCTACAGTCGACCCCACTCTTTCTCTGCCATCCCGCTAACCGTTTCTCCTGTCTGATTTGCCCCCCCCTCCTTTCTCTGACCCTGTGAATAGGCCACTCTAGTATAGATTTATATGTAGAAGTCAAGGTGGCTATCCTCAGTGGTCTTTTAATTAGGCCACTGTATCGGGCCAGGGGGCAGAAGCCCTTGAGACTGCGTCCTCCATCCCAGCAGCACATTGTAAACTCCACGCTTTGTCCGCCTTCCTTGTTTAAGGAACTTTATCGGAGGGTTTGTTCATGAGCGGTATCCGTAATATTGCCCTCATACACACAGAGTTAAAAGAAGGCGCAACATTTTCAAACGGCTGCAACTGTTGACTCAAGAATGAATCTAATATGAAATGTCAATCACAATCCTTTGCCATCGCACATTTCTATGGGTCAGGGAAATTCCCATAGAGCTTTGTACCAGATCACTAGTCATGCATCTAATCACTCAAAACACACATTGTAACCCACTTGCTCTTTGGGACTTTACGGGCTGTCATTCATCTTCACATTGCCTCAGCTAGAGATGTCACAAAGGTATGAACGCCGGTTGGCTCGGCGTCCCTCGTTGCAGAGGTCGGTGCATATAAATGTAGCTGTGTATCTCCCTGCATGCAGGGCTTGTGCTGTGCTCTATACGGCTCATCATATACTTTGTTTGACCTGTTGGTCGACTGGCTCTGTGGGCCGCTGATTGACACACAGGAATGGTGATTGGGTTCTAAGCCCCGTCTCTTGAAGTGTGACAGCTCACACCATCCCTGCTAATCACCTCATTTACTCAAGCTACAGGACTCCTCTGCCCGAGGCAACATATTACAGCATTCTCCTGCCGAGTTCTGTGCTCTCAGTCCGTTTGCTTCCACACATCTATCATGATATTGATAGATCACTCCGCCCCCCGCGATACATTCCTTTCAACTTTTGAGTATTTTGAAGGCAACCGAATTCAGCCTCATCATGTGTTTTTATCTGTTTGGATTAGTACGTGATACGGTGGTGGTGAAAGACAGGTTATTGACAGCGCCAGCTTTTCATCCGTTTGCTCAGGCAGATACATGTCACCCACGGAGTCGTGCTGGTAACTAATTTTACTGTCGGTTGACTCACACGTCAGTCATATCATTCATTGCACGGAACGGCAGCGCTCAGGAAACAGGGTTTGAACTAGAAAGGGTTCGTGTTCAGTTGGAATACATTATTTATCGTTCCCAATTTGTTAGGTTTTACTAATTAATCTGCAGCCCGGCACTCATCGATAAGGTTACCGTGAAAAGCGGTCGACGCTTCCACGAGGTCAAACTGCGGCTGATGAGTAGTTATTAGCCATGACGCCTGAAGCCAGAATTAACCCACGGCCCTGTCTGAGCAGGTCGGGGAGTGTTAGGTGTTTAGACCAGATTAACACATACTCAAACATTGCCCAGCTCCACACGCATAAATACATTCACGCAACGACACTAGCACATACTTATTGAGAAACGCATGCAGGGGAGCTGACACGCAATGTGTGCGAGAACCTTTCTCACTTACTCATAAACAAGACGTCACGGGCTTCTTTCACTACTTTCACAATGCAAGATGCTTTGAGGATGAAGCTCTGAAGAATGCATACGGTACGCAATTACATTCCGCTTACCTTTGTGTGACCCCGTAGACTGACAGGTTGTGTGCCTGTGGGGTTCTGGGGTGCCAGAGGCAGGTCACCGGGTCAAATACAGTATAAGATGGGGATTTGTGTCAAATTAGTCTTCTACTAGACGGGCCATTGGGAGGTGTCCCTGACCGGCTCTGTCACTTGGATGGCAATAGGCTGTGTGCAAGTATTTGCTGCAAGCTTTGTAGTCTTGGGAACTTTTGAGTGTTATGTTAATGTTTTCTTTTGCTTTTTAATGTTGTTATTTTGAAGTTATCGTTGTTGAGAGTCAGTATAAGAAGGATGGGAGTGAGGAACATGACCAAATGGTGAATGTCCTGAGCCCGATTCATACGGAAAACCGCGTTGTGGCTTGTGTCACCATCATTTTTGTAGATTCTTGAGTTTTTAGGATTTCACCGGTTTTTTTTTTGGAAAGTCAAAAAACTTTTGATAAAACTGTCTTCATAGCCTGAACAATGTATTTATTCTGTTAACCTGGATATCGGTGCAATAAAAGACAAAAAATCACAGTATTAGTTTTATGCATCTAATAGGACTTGAAGCTCATCTTCTACTCGTATTGGACTTCATCAATTTTACGTAGTCATCTCATTACTACCTTAAACAACAGCCACAGGTCTGTTTGAATGCAGGCTTTGGTCTAAACACCCCGAACAGCTAACAAAGGCCGATGCCTACCCGTTGAGTAAGTACACGGATATGGTGCACTATACTTTTACCTTTTCAGAAGACCAACTCTACGGTCATACAAACATCTCGGATAATCCAATCACCCCTCCATACCACATAAGGTGAACTTGGCATTGATTGAGGGTAGTTTTAAGCTGAGTGGAAGCAGAAAAGGGCGATGAAGAGAACGATGGTGCCGAGTACGAGACGACTTAAAGAGAAGAGGAGGCCAAACCGAAGGAGTCCGAGGGAGGTGCATAGAGTAGGTTAATGTTTCTTGGCATGTCCTTAAAACGTCTTTTAAGACAACGCCTGTGTCTGCTCCCCGTTGAAGCCTGTGGGTGCCGAGGGAAGGGTGTTAATGGACCTATGTGAGGAACAGAGCGGAGGCTTGGTAGAGGAGGGGGGAGGCATAAACGGAGAGGAGCAGTTAAGTGATTCTCGGGTCAGGTCTAATTAAAATGAGGGCTTTTCCTCAGAGGCAACAAACCGTCGTATTGAGAGAGAAATAAAAAGGGAGGAAAGGAAAGAATTGTAAAATGCAAAATGAGTTCGACAGAGAGCCAGTCCTCAGGGCGTGTTTGTGTATTTGCTTATGTGTTTGTTTGTGGTCCGTGCCTGGTTGTATATCTGCTTCCCTAAGTCATAAACAAGGCTCGGTACTAAAGATCAGAGAAAGGCCAATGTTGAAAAGGACTCATATGGAGAAAAAACTCTGAAAAACTGAACTGGGTCATATAATATTTACCTCCTTTAGTGAATCACAACGACTATTTGCAGACTGAGTAAACTAAATACAAACAATAGGCTGATTGGATGTCCTGAACCTATTAGTGGAATGAACAAAAACCTCTGCCAGTAATTTGTATGTCCGTCCTGGGAATTAGCATCAGATGGGGATGGACCTTTTGGAATAATATTTGAATTGAATTATTTATGCTTCCTCCCTTGGTGCATACCAGCCTGTGTCGCAGCTTGGAATGAGGTGTGCTTATGATTTGTGTGTGTGTAGGAGAAAGGGAGAGACGGAGAGCCCGGCGAAGGCCAGTGAGTGGCACGCGATCCCACCCCTCAGACGAACAATATTCACAACACACACCAGATTTGCATTTATTATTTAACGGGAATTTTATCTATTCTGCAAGTGTGCACGCATTTTTGAAAAGGCCTTGCGTGTAGGGTCTCTGGGCTGAGTCTTGGCTGTGTGTACGGTGGGGAAGTATGGATGTTTTTGTTTGTTTGGCTGTTGTGGTACCTGCTGCGATGGCGTGTGACCTTGATCTTTATATGAATATTGATCTTCGGGGGATCTGTTTTGGTTGTTTTTTTTAAACCAAAACTACCTCACTAATTCCAAATCAGTAAAAGGTTCCACACAGTATTATAGCTGGAAATGTCAATTTGGCAGTGGCAAAGGGACTCTAATGTTCAGAGGATGTGCTTGTCTTGACACGGTGAGGGTTGAGAAATCATTATTAGGTTTCTGGCTGAATCACTCATCAATGTTTGTCTTTTTCTTTTTTAATCCTCAAAAGCCTATGGGGGGAAAGAGAAGTAGCGGTTGCGTTTGCCGGAGACAATTCAAAGTGCAACAAGAGAATATTTGGGCCTTCGCCAAACGTGCTGCCCTCCATGGAATATTAACACAATGCCGAAACGTTTCCTACAAACATGGAGTATTAAAGGGAAAACCAAACGGGGCACATGTGCTCCTCCTGCCAGACTGAGTAAGAGTGCGGTCCGCCCGAACTTGCCCTGGAAGTGAAGCTGCTTCATCAGTGAGCAGTGAACCATTAACATGGTCCGTGCACCACTCAGCCCCCATCAGACTAGACCGGCCTCATTGGACTCAGACCTGATTAAAGTAGCCCTAGTGGTCTTCAGCTCCCATTAGAGGGAGGCAGGAAAAGAGGCTCTAACTTGCATGCCACCCCACATCCATGGGGTCTTGTGGTACTGTAGGTTATGTGTAAGTGTGTTCGGAAATGGCTCCCCATTAGCATAATGGTAGTGACTGGGGGAACCTTAGGCCCCATAGTGCTTACAAACTGGCTCTTCACTGTATCCTTGGCTTCAGAATCATTTCATTGTTATCTTCTAATTTTGCCTTAGGTCCATGTTATTTTCTTCTTCTTCAAAAAAAAAAAAACATTATTTAAAAGACTGGTTGACTGTTGAGCCTGTGCAAAGCAGCTAGTACTTTTCCTCACAGTCACACATTATTCTTCGTTGGGTTCTTTGGTGGTGTAAACATAATGCTTAGATTTTTTTTTTTTTATTAGAAACTATAAATCATGGAAAGCTGAAACAATAATAAATGTCCAATATCATTAAATATATATTAAATAATTAGTCACTCTGCATACAACGGAGAATAGAACATGTGCATTTGCAAATATGCGTATAATTTCAAAAAATACACTGAAACACGGTTAGCGTCATTGCTGAGACTTGAATAACCGGTGGAGAAAGGCAGAAGTTGTCCTGTCCTGTTTGGGAGGGTGTCATTTTAAACCAGCCAAAAGGGAGAAAAAGTCCCCTCGCTGCTCTTAGTCCACAGAGAAAGTTCAAATTGCCACAATGAGCGCAAACAGCTCCATGGTCGGAGTGGTTCAAAGGTGGAATGTTGATCCGGCGCAGGAGCATCCAACTCAGGAAGGCTCTCTGCTTGGGTCCTAAAAATAACTTTCCCACACTCGCTGCTCAGTGTCCTAGGGGGGTCAGGAGGAGGAGTGTGCGCATGCATGTCTCTCTGTGTCTGCTCATGTCTGCTGTTTATGTATGTTAATGCACCGTGATTTAACACAAATAATGTGTCAAACAAGATGATGTGTGCAGTCGTTTTTTTCATTTTATTTGACTTATTATTGGTTTTCTAATTGGTGTCCACAATTTGGTAAAAGTAGCCGCGATCATAAAGCCCACACTGATATTAATGTATTTTTCTTTTTTCTTAATTGTTTTTAATTATTGACAAATAATTGACAAATGTTTTGATGTTGTGTAGAATAGTTACTTGGTCATTGATCATGGTGGTTCCATGGCTTTTGCTTTTAAAATGAACACGTTTCAGTGCAGGCAGCTGAAATTGTAAACATGGAGGTTTATCATCAACAATAGAGGTTGCAGTGCAAGGTGTGTGTCACCAAAATACTGCCCAAAATGTGTGAAAACAGAAAGCTGTATGGAAACACTCTGTCACATCTGTCAAGTTTGACGATCAAATGTCAACACTTTTTCAAAATCTTCGGGGTGTTTTTTGGTTTATACTACAACGTGAGACTTCGGAAAGCCTAATCCACACGAGGTGACGGCTTTATGGGGAGGAGTCACATCCCGACTCCTAGCAACAGAATGTGTGCTTACTTCCTTCGTTTGATTGCATAAGCGAGAGCAGACTTAGGAGACGCCAGACCAGTTGGACACTAGTCAGCAATGAGCTCTTGCTTGGTGAAAACAAATTGGGTGTTTTGATCCTCTTTCTCTCCCCATAAAGGCATTTTGTTTAGCTAATCAAGAGAGCTGTGTTTAAAAAGGATTCAGCCCAGCCGACACGGAGCTGTTTAAAGTGGTCGTCGGCCATTGAGAGGAGTCGGCCGGCCGCTGAATGCAGTAGTGCTCATGTATTTTATGAGGGCAAGTGTCACTGTCCTTCGGAGTTCACAGGTGGCTTTTGAAAGGCCCAGCCAAATGATGGAAGATAGTTAGGACCCACATAGAGCCCTGAATAGACTTTAATTACACTCAGCAGATGATTCGGAGAGCCATTTGAGGGACAAGCCTCCACTTCAAAAGGAAAGATAGAGGGCGAGTTAATGGCGCTCTATCCAGTAGTTTGCGACCCCATCTAAGAACGTTTGAGTTAGTGTGGCTTGCATTTATGCAGCAAAAAAATAACGATTTTCTTTGTGTGTTTATGAATGTGTGTGTGTGCGCTACCTAGCACACAAACGTGAATGTGTGAAGGTTGGGGGAGGCACTGGGTGGGAGAATACTCCAGTGTGTGGCTTAACCAAACTTTCCTTTTGTCCCTAACAATGATGAGTGATGATGAGTGACAGGGGTGTTAGGAGTGGGATCTGGGGAACAGAATGCTCCTAAGCAGCGCTTGCCCAAACGCACACAAAAGGCAGCAAGAGGTCAAACCTGAGGCGAGCTTCTTATCCACTGGCACATGACATCGCACCATGTTGTCTGTCGCATAGTAAGCTAAAACACATTTCTGTTCTGTGTTTCCCGCCGACTTCACAAGCTTGAAAAGTACTTTGCAGTATTTATTTAGTTTTTAAGTATATATATATAATCAGTTGTCATTATCAAAAGCAGCTGGATGGCGTCCCGGATCACATTGAGCCTCTGAGATACCTCTTGACTTTTCTCTGGCCCCATTTTAAATGTTAATATCAACGAGGTTGTTACTCCATCTCTCTCTCTCTCTCTCTCTCTCTCTCTCGCTCTCTCTCTCTCTGCATCACTTTCTATTCTTGACCAGCCTCCCTTCCTATTAGCATACCTCCTCACTCTAACGCAAGCAAGAATGCACAGTTGTCCTTTTGTTACACAAAATCCATGCATTCTGCTAACACAGCCCAACTCTAAACACACAGGAACCCCTCCCTTTACCCACACACACACACACACACACACACACACACACACATCGTGCCCCACCGCAAGCTAGGGATGAGGAGGACTTGCGTGCAAGTGTTTCCCAGGAGGCGGTTGTAGACCGAGGGTTCTGAGGCCCGCGGATGGCTTTAGATGGCGGTTAGCGAGGAACCAGTATTTTTTCTTTTTTTTTGTGTTGTTGCCCTGCGCTCCTTTTACCCCTCCCCCTTTCTGAGCTCAGGCCGTGATCGTAATAGGGAGTGACAGCTCACCTCTCCCTAGCGTGCCTACAGTCCTCGGAGCGTTAGAACCCCCCGCGCAACACCCCCACCCCACCACCACCCCCAAGTCCCGGAAGCCCACAAAGGTTACTCCATATGTTAGTCTGAGGATTCTTATGATTCTCCTTTTTTTTTTTTCATCAGACGAGCATATTTTCGTGTCTTTACATGACGGAAATCCAATCAGCCGTATTTCTCCGTGCTCATCAGAAATGGAGTACGGCGCGTCATTCGTTGTTTTACGTGGATGCTCGGTCTTCTGAGTGAGGAGATCCAGGGCCTAGAGTTTCACATCCATGGAAGGCTCCGTGTTTAGAGAGGGAAGTGATCTGATGGCCTGGTGCTGTACGCTCACTTACACAGACTTTTGTTTGTGTGGCGAAGGGGTGTACACTTGCTTTTGTCACCCGTCGTGCATTTGTGCATGTGCATACCTGTATATGTGTATTTGCTTTATTAGGTATACCTGTTCAATTGCTTGTTAACACAAATTGCTTATCGGCCAATCACATGGCCACGGCTCAATGCATTTAGGTGTGCTGGTCTGAGTATGTCAGAAACTACTGGGATTTTCACGCACAACCATCTCTAGAGTTTATGGAGAACGGTACGAAAAAGATAAAAATGTTGAGTGAGCAGCACGTGCACACACAGGTCAAGAATGGGCAGACTGGCTCGAGAAGTCAACAGTAACACAAATAACCACTCGTTACAACCCAGGAATGAAGAATAGCATCTCTGAACGCACAACACGTGGAAGCTTGAAGAAGAACACGAAAAGCATGGATCCATCCTACCTTGTATCCTCGGTTTAGGCTGCTGCTGGTGGTGTAATGGCGTGGGGGATATATTTCTTGGCACACTTTGTGCCCCTTGGTACCAATCGAGCATGCTTTAAATGCCACAGCCTACCACAGTATTGTTGCTGCCAATGTCCATCCCTTTATGACAACAGTGTACTAATCTTCTGATGGCATAGCATAATGCACCATGAAACTACTTTCTTGAACACAACAATAAGTCCACTGTACTCCAATGGCCCCCAGTCACCACATCTCAATCCAATAGAGCACCTTTGGGATGTGGTGGAACGGGTGATTTGCGTCATAGATGTGCAGCCGACAAAATCTCTGAGGAATGTTTCCGACACCTTGTTGAAAGTATGCCAGGAAGAATTAAGGCAGTTCTGGAGGTAAAAGTCGGTTTTACTGGTGAGGTGCACCTAAGGAAGTGGCCGGTATACATGCTTCTGCAATTTCACAGCATAAGTTTTTTTTTAAGTTTGAAAAGCGCGTCTTCATTACTTCCTTATTTGACAAAAAGAAAGAAAATTGAATAACTCAGCTGAATTTCTAGTTCCAAAGTTTGTTTGGTTTGTTGGATATATAATGAGAACATGTTATGTCTCTGTTGCAGAGTTTCTACTCCTTGAATGACTTTATTTATTCATATGAAAAAGAATTTGCTTACGTCAACAACAACAAAAATCCCAATGAGTCCCTCTTCAGATAAACCTCATAGGACATGAAAGTTAACAGCTTCCTTTGATGCACGTCTTTAAAAACACATTCAGCAGTCATCCTTTGAGCTTTCTACATCAACGCAAGTCCTTCAAGGAGACAGTAGATGTGATGCACAGAATTCTAATTATATCAGCACAACATATTGGTGCCTGCGTGTCTCTTTGAATCTTTACGAGACTGTTCATACAAATCTTGGATAACCAGCTATGTAAATCGTATAAGGACCCGTGTGTGTGTGTGTTGCGTGGGGGGTTTGCGTGCTTAGATAGGCAAGGAATAGCGCACAAAAGCATGTGTAGTGGTGAATATTAGAGCAAGCAGAGTGTTAGCAGGCGCGCTCTGTGTACAGAAAGAAAGAAGTGCTTTTCCCATCTCAAACACCCCCCCCCCCCCCTTCTTTCTACCACTCACTCTGTTTCTTTTGTAGAACGCTCTCTCCCTCTGCTCCTCTTTTTTTAATCCTAGTGAGCTTTTTAGGAGTGTTCCTCCCTCAACGTTGAGAGGCTGTAACCCAACTAAACAGCCCTCACTTTCGCCCTCCTCACATCATTTGCTACCAGACACAAAGTCAGCTTGGCATCTCATAAGCTGATGCCTGTTTTAAGATGCTGTACTCATGATGAACATTCCTGCTAAACTCGACCCCCCCCCCCTCCCTCTACTTCCAAAAGTCCTCAAAAAAATAGATAGTGCAAACTCATTTGGATGATCAGAGAGAAGTGCACAGACACAGCAGCAGTGCTGTGGGAATCAATCTGCAACGTTAGAATATTCAAGATAAGTGCCGCAGGGTGTGTGTGTGTGTGTGTGTGTGTGTGTGTGTGTGTGTGTGTGTGTGTGTGTGTGTGTGTGTGTGTGTGTGTGTGTGTGTGTGTGTGTGTGTGTGTGTGTGTGTGTGTGTGTGTGTGTGTGTGTGTGTGTGTGTGCGCGCGCAGCTTCCCAGCATCCTCTCCAAACACCCTGCAGGCCAAAGTGGAAACCCAACCACGCTCCACATATCACCCCATGTGATGTTTGGGGACGCAGCCAACACCTAATCTGCACACGCACACGTCTTTTTAAAGAACACATGAGCTTTCCATCTTCTCCCTCAATGTGGTGCGCTAGCGCATCACCACTTCGGGCCTTAATGGCAGCCTACATATCAGAGAGGAAGCGCTGGCCCGGTGTAATCTGACTAGTCTTAATCACAGGCAGTATCCGGTAATAGGCTGCTTGCACAGATATCAGCCATTAGAGCGGTGTCTCTGACGGGAGAGGCCTGATTGGCTGCGCGGTGGTTGATAAAGAGGCCATGCCTCATTTACCTCCAATTTTTTGTTCGCACATCCCTGTATTAAAGTCAAGCAGAAAGATGGCGAAGGACTGTGTTAAACTGATTTATGTGCTCCCCTATGTGGCGGTGGCTAATCTGCACGTCCTGATTGCATTGTCAGCAATCAGTGCCGCTCTACAAGTAAACGGTGTCACCGGACGGGGGTGGTTCCAGTAAAGTTTTGATGATGTTCTATTATATTGTATTAAATGGTCCTATTGCTGGACTCGTTAAAATGGAAAACAGTAGAGCTTTGTGACGGATATTCCTTTTCCGCTGTGAGTTTATTTAAAAGGGCCGTTCCCAGGCTCTAGGCTTGTTTCAGTGGTTTCACTTCAAAACCTCAAACCAGCAGCTCTTCTCTGCTAATTGAACTTAACCACAACAAGTTTCCTCAGGTACACGTTACAAACTTATACTTTCAGCAGATTTTTACTTTCCTCTCAATTCTAGTGTCTCCGTCTTCTCTCCCCACAAGCAACGTGCTTCCCTGGAGGTTGAACTTTTTTGCTGTGGTGTACATAAACGTAGACGATGACCAGAATGATATGTTCTTAGTCCTTCCATCTCACCCATTCACTTTGCCTTTGTTCGCAACAGAATAGCATGTGATCTGATTCCATGATAAATTTGAGTAATTCCACAGATGGTTTCACCATCCATTTGAAAATACCATAAAACAAAGTCAAACCATTAAAGATAATATACCCATTATTAGTATGGAAATTAGAAATGGAATGCAATGGAGTAGTGAAAGCGTGTCACTTGAGTGACAGTTGAAGACACTCCTGGTTCAATGCACTGTATTTAAGATATGTGTGATGTTTTTCAAACTCCATATTTGGCACATTATCCTCGGGTGGCAGCTCACACCTTGTTGGTATTTAAGACAGATTGCAACGGATATTACCGGATTTCGGTGGCGGTTGCATTTAAGGGTGCAGCTCCCTCATAACAGGGAGGTGTCGTCTGCTGACAGATCACTGTCTGGATGAGAGAGCACAGCAGCATCCCACCTCATTACCGTAGCAACACACTAACCGAGGGACCGACACACTGCTCGCTGTGATTAAGATGTAAATTTCCTCTAATTGGAATGTAAATTCATACATTTATATGAAGACGTCAGCTGTCAGATTGCAATATTGTGTCCTTTTTTTCCATGTCCCCCGTTCCCCAGGCAGCGACTAGGTGCCTGTAATCTGTATCGTACTCCCGCAGCCCGTTCTGGGATTTGCCGTTTGTTTAATGTCGGGTCCATTGTCTTGCATCCAGCCCGTCATTGTAATGCTCCCCATTCATGTTTCTGTGTTTTGTTGCGGTTTGATTTGCTCTCGCTACCTGTGTTTGTTCCTCCATGCATGGATGAGCCGCCAGGGCTTCGGGGACGGGAAGGGACTTTGAGTCGGGGGGCCGGGGTCATCGGGTGGCCGTATTTTGTGTGTGCATCGATTACTTCTGCTGAATGTTCCTCAATGCAAATAAGTCTGCCACTTTGAGAGGAAGCACATGTATCTGAAGTAATTAATTTTACCCTTGAATGCCAGCTGTGGTGTGCGTGTGACGTCTTCCAAATAGAGCTTTCTCACCAAAAAGGTGTTAATTTAGGGATTTGGCAGATGAAGTAAGTGTGTTTGCCAATGTATATGGCCCATAAAGCTGTGATGTGTCGTGTTTGTCCTGCTAATTCTGACATTGTGCCATCATGAGGGATTGTTGGATAACATTTTGATGGTACATTGAGACCCAATCCCCTTTGAATTGACTTCCTCTCAAATGTTGCAGCAAGTTTAAGTTCTGTATATGATGAACATAAAAAACATGTGTTATCTTATTCAGCAGGGTTATTTGTGAATGAATGGCACAATATTTCCGTGTTTCTAAAGGTGAGATAATGACAATGTTGTTAATTTAACTGCCTGGCAACTACTCTAAAGCAAAGTGGCCATTCTTTACCTACTCATTAGGGGAATACAAAGATATTAGCACAGTAAGTATTGGCCTGCAGGATGTTTTGTTTGGATGCATTTTGACAGTTCAAACACAAATCTTTTTCACATACCGATACCTGCCTCGACAGGCCACGATCAGCATGTACAACGGTTTAATTACAAGATGCCACACCTGGCATACACACGCAAACAAAAGGTCATTTTTATGATTAAGCAGAACTCGTGATTGTTCGGACCGAGGTCACATTGCCACAGATCTGATATGTGTTGGATTTACTGGGTGGTCAGACTGTAGAAAGCGGAGAAAAGGCGGCCTCGGTCGGGGTCTGCTGCCTCAGGCACTAGCATTTGGACTGTGAACGGTTTAATCACACCATTTTGAGTTGCAAAAAAGTGTAACAAGAATGTTCCCTTGCACGGTTTATTGGCTGGCCCGATCTATTGATAGATTGTGCTGTGTGTCGTGGCACAAACTGAACCAGTTGGAATGTATTAGCTTTGCAGTCGTCTGCATCGGAGCACATGTGTAAGTGCCCTGGTACAATACAAATCAATAAGACTCCAGTCCATTATCACCAGCCGTGGTAATGTGTCACTGGCTCGTAGCCACCATATTAAGAGATAGTTAAAACTGTAATGAATAATTCATATTTTGACCATCTCAACACAAAAAAGCTGTACATTTACAAACCACAAACAAGGACTGCATCATTTTTTGTGCAAAAGACAGAACTGGCCGGCGTTCCAAATCCTGCCCACAGGACATGTTTTGATGAATACCAACAAGAGCGGGCCAATTTGCTTCTTGTATGTTTGTGGACAGATCACCCGGCATCTTTGGGCGTGTACTCGAGGATCCTGCATATCTCCTGTGCATTCCTGTCAGGCACAGCTAGCGTGGGAAGTCTCACAGGTCACGCAAACTTTTTCACAAAGGAGTTGCGGATGCAGGAGTTGCAGGCGCATTTCCTCCATCTTTCACACGCTTTCAGAGAAAGTGTTTGTGGCGCTGTGCAGAAATGTGTGTATGCCTACAGACCTAAATCCAATCTAACATAGGGATTAAAGACAATGGTGTGTTCACAGGATGTGTGTGTGTGTGTGTGTGTGTGTGCGCAGGGTTTCACAACAGCGTTGTGTTGCTGTTGTGAGGTGCAAAAAATGAAAAGCACCAGAGCTCCCAGGAAAAACGTTCAGGCTGGGGCAACCTATTTTTAGGTTAAGCTGCAGGTGAAACTAGCTGAAGGTGTGTAAAATAAACAGTGGTTGCTTAGAGGCCAACACACCATCGCTGGCTTTGCCTTTTGTGTCGTATGTGACAGAGGCTGGAATTCCCACGCAGTGTGAATCCAGCTGAGTGTTTATCCGTGCACCAGGAATCCGGACTATGCTGCTGCAGCATGTAGCCGCCACTCCACCCATCTGTGGTACCAACTCCCTCGGTTGGCCCTCAATCAGGAAGGAATCCTAATAAACCTGCTCCTTTCACATCCATTCAATCCATCAGCGCATGTTCATCACATCGAATTGACAGCATGGGAAACTAACGTGTTCCCAGCCGTTGTGTCTTTTAACCAGGAATCTGCCTCTGGTCAGGTGAACCGGTCGGCCCCGATCAGGTGGGTTATTTTCACTTTATACATCCTGGTGACTGTACAAAGGCCCATCGGGGACTACATTCTGATGCATCCCCCCCACCCCCCCGGTGATTTACAGTTCCTCCCATCGCCTCACTCCACTTCAGGTGCAAGAGGACGCGGTGAATCATCTCTGCTGCCTTTGGGTGCCATTGGAAATGTTGTTTGCTTACTTACAAACTCGCTCCTTTGTTTGAGATTTAGATAGATAATTAGTTAGATAATTTATTTGTTGGATAAATAGATGTTAAGGATTTCTATTTATTTGAATTGTTCCAAGACATTATTGGTGATGATAATATTTCCTTTGGCCCGTCAGCATGATCTTTATAGTCCTCTGGCTCTTCGGCCACACAGACAACCAGGCTTGGCTCACCAGAGTCGCGCACAGACATACAAGAGGAGAGTTCGGAAGGAAAGGGGGGGGGGGGGCATTGTGTCCCCCAGGTATGACCGAGTCACTCATGCAGAAAGATCCCACATGGAGGAAGGTGGGCGACTGGGAGAGAGGGAGGGGCCATGAAGGAACTCTTGGCTTCCTCTTCTCCCCGTTTGTCCCCCCTACGCAGAAAACACATCTGTCTTCTTTTCTCTGCCACACACCTTTCAGCATCCGTTGCTCACCTTCTCACTCCAGTAGCAGACTTTTCACTTCTCAAAGCTTAAAATGTTTTTGTTTTTTTTATATATCTCAGGCAGCCAGGAAGTGTGACGCTTGTCACATTTCATGCCACCTGCCGTATTTTGTCTTGACTTTCTTTGGACACAAGTTTTTTGCATGCGGTCCGTCTCGCATGCAAATGTCTGCCAGCTCTACGGACATGACCATTGTAGTCCGCGGCAAAGCTATCTCATGGCCGCATGCATTAAAACAATTCAACTATGCCCCTCCCCCGATAATAACAATCATTTGCGGATGTGTTGGGTGAAATTTAGCAAGAAATTATCATTTTCTGAATCACTTCACTCTGCTTGCTCGGTGTTTGTTTCATTCTTTCTCTTTCTCCGTCTCGTCTTTGAGGCCTTAAAAGGACTCGGAGCCCCCTGCATGTCCTTCTTTTTGCTTCTTTTCTCTGTACTCTTTTTCATCATTATCCAACAGCACTTTTCTGTGCGTGCAAATGCTTTCTGAACGGCGTCCTTTCTTCCCTTTCAGGCTGGATGTCATTGTTGCTGCCTGTGGGCTGGGTGTATTTATTTAGGGGTAATTGGTGTGTGGATGAGTGAGGTAATGAGGTGCATCCACACTTGGCTGCTCCCCTCCCTGAGAGCCTGAGACAGACGTGGCCTAGCTGGGCTCCGGCTTGAGCTGTACCGCACTGCTGTTTCCTCCACACAAGCCAGAATGGCTCTTTCATACCCAGGTGGACAAACACAATCACTGGGGCTGATACCTAAATGAGGCGTCTGCTGTTTGAAGAGTGTGTGTGTGTCTGGGCCCATGAGTACATGTCCTGTGTGTGTGTGTTTATCTCCTTGTATTTGTGGCTGGAGAAAGGGGAAAGAAACCGCTTTTGGTTGTTGGCCTGTCCCTGTCTGGAGTCCGTGTTTGTATAAGTGATTTTCCCTGTGTGTTTGTAAGTGCATGTACATCAGACTGAGCGGGTGTTCAATGGAGCTCAAGGAGGACCTCTGGCTCTCGCAGCCCCCCTGCCAACCTCAAACTGCCCCCGACATCCTGCAGAGTTACCTAATGATTTCACTTACACCTCCCTTATCTGTCTGGCCCGTGTGGCAGCATCCGTCTGACGCTTGAGTCTTCACATGCCATTTACTGCCTCATATCCTGTGAAATTCAATTGCACAGCTCCGACGGTAGCCAGAGAAGGAGGGGGATCTCCCCCCTCTCGTTCTCACACACACACACACACACACACACACACACTCTTTTTGCGACGTCCCATATTTGTAAATACAAGCACCAACAGTTCAACGCATCACACCACATTTTTTCCATATTATCTCACAGCAACGTTGCATTTTCGTGTTTGAGCCCTGTGAAGTTGAACTTCTTTTCATTGCAGCGTTTCGAGGACGGACTTTGAACGAGGTGAAGTTTTAAACTGGAAAGCTTGGACGTTTGAGGCTGCCCACAGGTGTTCTGCAGATAATATTATGCATAGATTGTTTTGTTGTTATCAGGGTAATTGGTGTAGACCTGCCAGCCTTTGATAGACACACAATTACTGTATGTGATGCATAAGTGGACTCATTTTAGGGCAGGATTTTGAGTTGCTAATGGTGCATTATTCAGCTTTTGGTCTGTCCCCAAAAGTGCCGGGCCAAATCAAACACGCCGCTCCAGGATAATTGAGGCCCACTCCGCACCCCCTGCAGTGAGCAAGGCAGAATTGTAATCCCCTGACAACTCTGACTTGGCCCCAATCTGGCAGGCCGCCCATTTCCCAGCAAAACGCCGAACTCCACGTAGGGGAGAATGAAGAAGCTCGCTTTCCAATTTCGTTCTTCTTTTCAACTCAACAGAGCTCTGTAGCCATCTCTAGACTTACCCGCACTTTGTTTCATTTGCAACTTTACTTCATTGAACATAATTACACTCAAACCGTCCAGCTAATATTCTTGCTCAGCGGTCTCCTCAAGCTTTTGTGCTTTTATGATCAAAGGTTTTAGGCAAATATGTCTAACCACCCAAACCACAGAAATGTTTCCATTTGTCTTTTTACAACTTTTACATCAAATTTGAAGCAAAGTAAACTTGAAATCCACAATTCGGTTCCTTTTTTTAGATGCAATTTTACAGTTAAAATTCTACTTTGCTAGAGATTATTCCTCCATTTCCGATTAACTCTAAAACATATTTAGGGACAAACGTTGTACAAATACATTGACACATCTGGACTATCACATTTACAAGACGAGTCTACGGGTATTAAATAGCATGTTTCATGAACCTTGTGATAAAATGTTAGTGTTCTTTATCGTGTTGTAACAAGCCTTTATGGTTGGAGCATTCAGCCTTTTCCTGATGTGTACACATTTAAGATTGAAATGCACCACTTGTCTTTTTTTGTTAGCTATTTTTCATATTCTTTAATGTTAAATTCTCTATTCTTTTTTTTTTTTAAATCCAGACATTGTGTGCAGTGGCAGTGCATTAAGCACTGTCTCTGTGTCTTTTTTGCTGGGTCCCCGCCCCCCCTCACCCCTCCCAGGCCAGGGCTCACTGTTTTAATGGCTTCAGTAATGCTTCACAATTAACACTCAGCCAGCGCCCTGGGTTAGGTAATGGATGGTGTTTTTCAGGCTAAATTATAAAACACTAAACAAGAAATCCCCGTCACCCACAATGCTTCCAGGACCTAGAGGTTACGGGGGAAATGGAAGGTGGTGAATTTTTTGACAGGGCAGCCGAGGTGATGTCTCATTCCCTCTGACATCTTAAACACCCTAAAGGTGGCTTTGCCAACAGTCCACCCAGGAAGCACCTCACCTAGCTGTGGCTAAATTTACACAACCACCAACCCACAGGGAGAATGCTGGAGAGCAGAGCAGAGGTGGAGCTGGGGTGAGGACGGAGGACACAGAGGAGAAGGGAGGAGGAGGGGTAGGAGACTGAGGTGTGGCTGAGTGTCAAAGGTCAAGTTTCACGTCATTTATTATTTGAATTAAGTTTTGGATTAAGAAGCTTCAGCATTTCTCTTTGGTATTTCGTCCCTCTTGGCTTGCCTTTGCTCTGATGCACTGCAAGTAGAGACAGAGAAGAGGTCAGATTTGAGTTTTCCAGAGTGCATTCAGGAGCCGCGGAACGAAGCTTTCAGCCCCCAGCGATTGCTTTTCAACTCCACTGAGAGCACATCAGCTGTTGTATCATTTATCATTTCACTGTGAAAGTGACCTTCATTTCAGAGTGACACATATAACAGTGGGGGGAGCAGCGAGCGGACGTGAATACTTGAGCCCTTTGGAAGATTAAATATAAAACATTTCATAAGACACGCTGTCTAATGATTCCGGGTTATTTTTTTATTATTTTTTTCTTGCTCCAAGACATTTGACAATGGAAGACAATAGAAGTTGCAAATTGAGTTTAGAGTTTAAAAGTTCCCTTGCGACTAATGTTTATCACCCCAAGAGGTCATATCGTAAAAGGTGTTTTAATTTATGACCCGGATTGACGAGAAATGATTTCTTCTATCTCGTTGCATTACATTTGAATGAAAAGGCAGAGCTTCTTGCCCTTTAGAACTGTATATTCCAGCTTTTTATGAATTCGCTCAAAGGCTGCATATACGGAAGCTCTGAAGACAGACAGCCTAATAGAATGGTAACAATTCTAGATGCTCCCCAGTGGCAGAGTTCAGGCTGTTTGCCTGTGGGCTGATGTGGAGTGAATGGCCTTAGAGGCTCTAGGCTGGTCTATGTGTGGCCCGGCTGGTCCAAGTCAGCAGTAATCACTGGCTTTGGCCAGCATGCCTGTTAATGTGAATGGGGTTACTCTGGGCAACACCTTTTCAGCTGGGTCCTATGAAGTCCCCAGTATGGTGGTCTTTGTCCACACAAGGGCTGTCCTCTCAGCAAAAAGGGCTCCTTTTTTGTGAGGACTATCAACTGGTGATGGATTATACCCACCCCCCTTTATTCATCCGGGCAGACTAACAGACACGGATGCATGCAAACATAAACCTACTTCTTGATGAATCTTCGTTTCCATTCTTCCATTAGTCACTTATTTTTCTTCATCTTTTCTTAAACATTTCTGTTGGATTGTCACTTCTCTTTTGCTGATGATGCAGAAATCCTCACTAGCTCAATGAATGCTGGTACATGCATCCAAGTTGCTTTTGTGATCTATTTGTTTGCTTTGATAGTTCCTGAAGATTTCAATCTGTTGACCTTGAGTCCATGACTGCACCTCTTATCGCTTATCGGTTACCTCTTAACTGACAATTTGCAGGGTTCCTTGGGGTACGATGCTGTTAAAGTGCAACACAACTCTAAGCAGGACCAGTACCAGAAGTTAGGGGGTTAGAGGTTCACAGACCTTAACACCGGCATGCAGATTGTGGAAGTATTTAAAATGACAGATAATGTTTATTGTATCTTCTACCTTCTCTCATAGTGTAAGTTCTGGTGTGACCGTTTCCATAATAGTCTTTTTGGCTGACACAACAACCGACCAGTCCTCAACCCGTGTGATTGCCCCCACCTCTCTCAAGGGGTCGGCCACTTACTCAGGATGACACAGTAACCTCCAGACGACCTTTCGTTTTGCCAAATGTCATGCTTGTAAACTGCTTGAACTCCATCACAGCGCAAAAAAAAAAAAAAGCGGGAGAAATGGGTTGTTCTGTTGGAGGGCAGGCCGGGTTCAGGAAACCCAGTTTGTACTGGCCTGCCTTGTGTGCGCATGTTGTAAATACTGTGTGACACATGCATAAGCAAGTGGCAGTGTGGGTCTGTTGGCTTTTTGTACAGGGGTGTGTGCACTTGTACATTTAGAGCAACACAGAAAAGTGTATGAATAATACATATAATATCCTTGGTAAGTCTTTGGCTTTTATTTTTTGGTGACTGAAGCAGTACCAGAGCCATTCAGGATCCTAAAGGGACATTTTTCAACATCAAGGCAACCAGCGGAGTCTCCTGGAAGACGCTGCTTCATACAAGGGTTGCTGTTGGAAAAGAAAGGCCCTCGTAAATATCTAGGCCGGCTGTTTTTATGCTAAGCTAAGTGGCTGCTTGATCAAGCTTCCCATCGAAGGACAGATCTGGCCTTGATTTTCTCACCTATCTGAATGTAAGCAAAAAGGCATCGGCCCGAAAATTGTACAGTCGATTTCCCATACGGTGTTGTGTTGGGTTGTAGTAACTTTATCATGGTGAATTGAGCGATCATCTCGGGCGTTTTTTTCAAGGTTTAAAAAAAGGATCTTTAGATATTTCCCTCCACAGCATCTGTGTAGCGCTAGAAAACCTGCTTTCACTAAAAGTGTCAGTGGTGTTTTAACCTGAGGAAGTGCATATCACAGTCATGGTTTGAGGCGCAAAATGTTTGAGGGGTGGAGGGCACGAGAGGTCCCCCAGATACGCTGTCATAACTCATGCCGCCGCGCAGTTTGCTATGGGCCTATCTGTAGTGAAGGCAGCACTTAGACATGTTTGTACTCCATGCCCTACATCCCCCCCTCCCTATCTCCCCAGGCACCATGTCACTCCAGGGGTGGACCAGTACTCCCTGACTGTGCCCGAGTCCATAACACCAACTAAGCCCCCCTCCCTCCTTACTACCCACCACCACTGGGGTCAACGTGCCCTCGCCCCCTCACCCTACAACGCCTAGAGTCCCTACCAACACTGCCCTCCAAAGAGAAACAAAACCAAACTGAAAAGAGACAAAATGGCCCCACGCTGCTTCCCCTGTCAAAGCGCTTGACAGGCCCGCGCAGAGGCCCCCCAGAGGAGGGCTCTGTTGAAGATGATGACGATGGAGATAACAAGTCAAGTTGTTGTGTTACGGCGCAGTTACACTTTGGCCCTTGTTTGTCCATTTGGTTATTCAGAGGCACCGCAGAGCTCACTGATTCCAAAGCATGTCATGTGTAGTAACATGACAGATACTATCAAAGGCCGCTTTACATCAGCCCGTGGAGCGTGAAGGGTAAGTCAGGAGCAAAGAGAACAGGAATAAACATTCCATTAGCTATTACAAAACCTTGGAATATTGTCAGCTAATGAATTTTCTGCTGGGGCACGCTCACTTTTAATGAAATTCAGTCGGTTATTAGTCCCTTACTCCATTCTCCCAGTGTTTGGCATTATAATTACACTCAAAATGCTTACTCATCCTTCTGCCCGGTGCTGCCTACTCTGTCAGATGCATTAGCCATGAAGCCGAAGAGATGAGGGGCCTCTGTCTGTATCTGTCTATCTGTCAGTCCGCCTGACTGTCTGTATTCCTGCCTCTCAGATTATCCGGGATTAGGCAGCAGGTGACACGGCGAGCAGGTGACCGCCGCCCAATTACCAAAACGAAACTCGAGATGAGCTTGAGTGTGGTTTTACATTTCTTTCCTTCTTCTCCTGGCACTCTATTTATTTACGCTGCTTTTACTCGCTAAATGTTTTCGTTTACATTAGTGTCACGTCAAGAGCACCGATAAAGTCTGAAAATATGCCCTACCTCGTATGTCATGTTAAATATCAGATTTGACTAATTCAACTGAGGCTTCATTTTTTTAATGTTTAAATTCCTTGTTCAGAAGTTTGCACTACTAATAGTAGCTTGTAATGCTGCAGGGAGAACATTTTAAATACCGTGACAAAAAAATAAATAGAGTATGGATATTAAACTGACCAAAGAATATTATGTATGATAAAAGAAATCCGGTAAACAAATGATGAAGACAAAGTCTAAGCGATAAAAACGTCCCTAGTCAACAGGTTATTCTTAGGGCAAGGTCAGGGATCGAGTTGCACTCTTTGTTACAACAAAAGAAGAGGAAGGAAGAGCTTCTTTCCAGCTTTTGTTGGGCGCAGGTGGGCTAGAATTACCAGTGGCGGGATTTATGCTGGGTTGTTTCTGCTTTTTGATGGAACGGTACCGGACGTTTTCTGTGAAATGTACAGCGTAAATGTGACGATCGCTTCCTTCCCCAATAGAAGCGGATATAACATCATTATGTGGGTTTTGGTGCGCTGAAGGTAGAAACCTATAGGAGCTGTCCCATAGCATCAGCAAATGATTTCCCACACAATGAAGTGTAACTTTAGAGGTGCAGGGGATTACGCCACTGGGAGGTGATTTAGCTTGGTTTAGTGACTGGATAGAGCAGCATGTCTGGGAAAGTTCTACCTATTTTGTTCTGCCACCATTTTGACCGTTGGCTGGTTGTAGATTGTCATGGACAGACGTACACATTTGTTTTTCAGTGGATGCACTGCAGCTGCTCAGGGAAATTGGGTTGGCAAAAGGTATCACCTCTAATGTGACCACTGTCCATGAATACTAGACTTGTGGTGTATAAATCCATTCAAGCTGCATAAAAATAATGGTTTTCTGTATCAATACGATAACAAGACGTTCCTATTCATGCGATCTTAGCAGAAATCCAGATTGCTTTGCCAAGATTTCCTTTGTGATTGTTATGACATCAGCTTAATGATGCAATCTTCTGTTTCCTCATTTCGCTGACTTGATAGAGTTTACGACAAATAGGACCAAGTTACAGCAGTGATTGCGCTAAGTAGGTGTTTATGGTAAATATCGTGTCACTTCCCCGAGCATGTTCCAACATCGGCTAATCTGATCGCAACAGCCCGGCCGGTCGTCATGCGTTCCACCAAGGTGTTAGGTTTCCCATAGTTTTAAGCTGTACACTGACACGGGCCATTTGAAAGTGTGGCTTAAACTATGGATGAAATGACTCGTTAAATTAGCACCTACTACTCAAGTCATTAGCAAGCCGTTACCACCAGTGGAATGCCTTTGATGTGAGTTGGTCCTGTTTAAGCTCCAGTTGGAAATGTTGGTCCGCACTTACATAACTTTGTTACACTCAAAATTCAAATGTACATTAAAAAGTGAACGTGGGAACTGTATGTGGAGATTTGTGAGCAGCTGGCTGCAAGTAGCACGTAGCGCCATATTCCTTAAGAATCGGGTCTGGTGGTTTTTAGTAAGCGGATGGGAATTGTCCATTGTCGGCTGATATGAGTAACCCTCTTAGGCAAAGCTACTCCGTGGGCCGGCCCTTAGGGCTCATTTCAAGTGCTTAGCGCTCGTTTGGAGATTTGTCACCCCTCACCCTGTTGCCAGCATGGCCCCGGCCCCTCTGGCCGCAGAGCACAGCCGAACCGCAGACCTTCACCCCTGCCTGCCACTAGGGAGGGAAACACTAACATCACATTTCTAACACACACTCGCACCAACGCCGTGGCACACATCCATTTTCTTTTAGGACAACCCCCCCCAACTCCGCCAATGCACCACAGCCAATGGTCTATTTTCCCGCCGTCGACTCCCATCCGACGCCCCCCCGTCTTGTTTTTTTTTTTCTTCTTTTTTTTCACCCTGGTGAAGGTTGCCAGGCAGCAGAGAAAGACTTCACACACACACACACACACACCCCACTATGCCTCTGAGGGTTTTCCGGATGTCCTTGTTTACATCATGGAGTGTGCTGGTCGTGGGGTAGCAGACTCCGAGTCTTCCTGGTTATGTCTGTCTAAGTCCTACGCTGACCTCCATTCATTTGATATCAACGCAGGTGTCCATGGCAACCACTTAGTTCGCCGGCCTCACATATTTGGGCAAACATTTTTATTCGTTAAAATACTTTACTATTTGATTGATCTTTCAAAAAGTTAACTTGCATGGACAGTTACAAGTAGTTTGTTTGGATTGCCAAACTGAATACAAAGAAAGTTTTTGTATCCCTGATAATTAAATAACAGTTATCCGCTCTAGCATTGTCCCTCACTGATGTGCAGGATGTTTTCTAACTGTTACTAGCCTCCCTTTTCTCTCCGCGTTTCAAACCGATCGATTGGTTTTGTCTGCTCCTCCCTCCAACTTTGATGTCCGCATTGATTGTTCTCATCTGCCCCTGAACTCAAAGGTTAGAGTAGCTGTGCCGCACTTCTGGATTGCTTTGACCTTCGCTCTGCACATGCTCAGTGGATTCACGGAGCTCAGAGCCAAACAGACACGGCGTAGCCAGGCCCATGGGTGCTTGACAGCAAGACAACGGTGTGATGTCTTTTTTTTTTCCACTCACCCACTGAGGGTGATGTATATGTGATTGATTTTTCTCTCTCTGCCGTGTTTCCGCTGCGGTGCACTAAGCAGTACTGAGTCCAGGCTTGATCAATGCATTGTTTTTCTATTTAAATCACACTTGAGTGAGCTGAAGACACGAAAGGTTACACAGGTGAGGTTTGGCAGGGGTGGAAGTTGGAGCTTCTAGGGGGCCCCTGAAGGCCATTAAATGAGTTTGCATGGATTTGTGTGTGTGTGTATGTGAGATGAAGAGAGAGAGGGAGGGAGACAGAGACTAATACAGACTTAAAGGTTTGGCTAATTCATCGTGTGCCTTTTACCAACTGATCATTCTTCTTGTGGTGTCAAATAATTTAGTTTATGCTCATTATGTATCTCCTCTTTTTCTCACAGCAGTATTTTCCATCTGTGCCTCTGTAAGTCCTGTGTAACCTTACCTTTATCATCTTACATTAAATTATAGGTCTTTCACGGTGTCTCAGGGCTCACCTGCCCGAGGCTTCGTGAAGACTTCTCCTCTGCTTTCTGCTTCTTGCTTTACAAACGGTCTTCTGACACACACACACACACACACACACACACACACACACACACACACACACACACACACGAAAGCAATGCATTGAACAGCGAGGAGACCACGTGATGCACCTCTGACCCCTTAGCGCAGAACGTCATATCAGACGAACATCAGTGATGTAAAAACAGACTGAGACCATTGAATGCGCCTAAAGAAACGGTAATAATCCAAGGGAGGAAGTAGTGTACCCTTGAGGGGTAGAGAGTGTTGCATAGTCCTGAATTAGCTCTTAGTAATGACGCTGTTAAACCCTGTACCCAAACACCTAGTCATTAGGAAAAAGATAAGTATCTGCGGGAGTGGAAGGGCGCTCCTAAAGCTGCATGTCTTGAGGGGGGGATGACGTGGCAGGCGGGGAGGTTTAGAGGGCTGGGGTGGGGTGGGAGCGCAGGCTTTGACCAGCGGGTGTCAGATGTCATGGCAGATTCTTTCAGGGGCAAATTACAGGGTTTAACTTCCCGTGTACCCAGGATGCCTGTATTCCGATTTAACCTCCTCGATAGACACTTGAGCAACATGCTACTCAAAACCATTGTTGGGCGCGCACTCGACTCAGGAGATACTTCACCTCGTCTCACGCTCTCAGCACCTCTTCAGGACTTTGTTCATGGAGTGCCATTGGGGGCCTTGAGAGAGCAGAGCACTGTAGCTCGACTAAAGGTTTATAGTAGTTAGCGTGTTGGTGTTAGGGGGCTTTACACGAGTGGCCCTCATTAACCTCTTAGCGTCTTTGTGCTTCGAGTTGGCTGCTCATAGATGAGCTTTACTATGAAACAGCTAAAAGACTTGAGCCTAGTGACTCTGGCATTAGCTGGACATGATCATCTGTGTTGCACAGCAAATCTACGCAAGTGCAAAGACATCGAGATGCACGTCTGCGCCCGAACACAGCTCCCCTCATTAATGCATGCCGTTGTGTCCTACACAACTTCTCAAAAGCACCCCTACCTCACACACTCGCACACAAGACTTGTTCCCCGTGAGCTGCAACGGACCTAAAGCTCCGTGAAGCATTTAGCAGCATGCTAGCAGGTGTACTCCTCGATGCCAGTGCTGAGTGCTGAAGCATCTAATGCAATTTCAACCCAACATGGCTCACCGTGAATAAACATCACTGAAGTGTACCATCTACTGTACGTTGATCCACTGTAGTGCTTCCTTCTAATACACCCCCCCCCCCCACCCCCCCTCTCTCCCTCTCCCCCTCTCTCTCTCCCTCTCTCTCTCGCTCTGACTTCTATAGAGACTGCATTTGCCTCCAGACTTGTCTGAGACGGTGAGTCGTGTGAGCAGGGGGGAGCTGGCAGGAGCGGCCGCGGTGGCTTCAGCCTGCGGCTCCGGCGGTTCCGGCAACAAACACCTGGACTTCTAGTGCTCCCACACAGTTGCCGAGGGCAACCAACACCTGCAATGCCTCAGCGTTGTCCTCTTTACCATGGCGACCAGGTTGTTCCTTCGCCCACATAATGTCGACCTTCAGAAGCCCTGCAAGCCATTACTACCTGCCAACTCTCCCAGCCAGGGTCAACGATCGAAACATCAACTATATTTCAACTTTTCTTTTTGTATAAACATACAGTACACTCACAAGTTGACTTTTACACGTGCCATCCTGCTCATACGAAGTTCATTTGACTAACTTAACTTGCCAAAGCTGAATACAGTTTGCTGTTTTTCCACGCAGAAATGTGAACCCCGTAGTATTTTCAAATTGTTACATGAAGACGTGTGTGTGACGTGTGATCGGCAGGGTGATTCGTACTTAACCCAAACCCAAGGCGGAGGGATTGTTTAAAGGTTATTTCAGAGAATTAATATAGCAGCAATTAACTAATGTACAATGTAAATATATGGTGGAGTAGTGAACAAAGTGACACTCCCTCTGTATTTGTTGGACTCCTCTGTCCAGCTGATCGCCGCCCCCTTCACTGCCTGTGGAGGCGATACAATTCCTTATTGAGCCCCTTTAAGATCTGGTACATTTAGTTTGTTTCTTGTTGTTCTCTGTCTCTGGGGATTTCCCTGACAAGCAAAGTGTCATCATGAAATATTTTTTAGTCTACACAGACCCCTTACTCTTGGCAAACATTAAATAATTTAACTGCATTCTCCCTCGCTTCGAGCGTACTGTACAAACAAAAGTGGCCGCTCCTGACTAGCTCCTCCGTGAACATATATCATTTTTTTGTTCAGTTAAATTAAAGCAAATATATAATGCACAACTATGCTCTTAATTCAAGCTCTTTTCTTTTTTCTTTTTTTCTTTTTTTTTTTTCTTCTTTTTTTTACTTCATTGTGTTTCAACACCGGCTCTGAAAGGAAAGTCGACTACCTGTGATAGGATCTAAAGTGAGTGTGTTATGAACCTCTGGTTGGCCTCGCTGGGTTCAGGTCTGAATAAGGATGCTTCCATCTGACCCTGAGACTCTGCCGGTGAGTGACGTCTACCTCCTGTAAGCCTGAGAGATGAGCAGCATTGGCGGCAGGGAGTGGAAGAGCTGGATTTGGGTGCAGGCTTCACACCTCATCAGGCGTGTTTGCTGGATGAGCTGCTTTGCCATGACAAGTCCAAAAGAACAAATTAGGTCAAATAGTGACACGGAGAAACAGAGGGAGAAAGAAAAAAAACCACAATGAAAAATTAAATGTTTGATTTTGGTTTTCCTCAGTCTGCTGCTCATGCCAGTTTGAATAATGTTGCCTTTGAGAACTGGCAATACTGGTAAGCATCTGAAACACGTGTTGGAAGAGGGTAGTGTCACCTGACAGTTTCATGCATGAATGGAGTGCTCTTACATCGGGTGTATGAGAGAGTGAGGAGACGTACAATGGTCACTTATAGTGAACGAAAGCTTGAGTAGTCCAGATTAAAAAAAAGGGAAGTTATTGTTGTGGATGAGCTGACATATTACGGATACTCTTTCTTTCCCACCTGCCATGTCTGCGTGTCACCATGGAGCTGAGACACTCAGTTCAAAGTGCAGTATTTTCTAAGTTGTAAAACAATCTGCAAAGTTTTATAAGTAGTAAATATCTTGTATGCACATTGGAAGATATCCGGGTTCTCACATTTTTATCTACTTTTAGAATTTAAGAGTTGATAGTTTTCTGAGTCCTGACTTTTGACCAATGCTGTCTTCAGAGAACATTGAACCTTGATAGTGTTCTGCCCTCTGATAATGTTGGTTGTATTTGGTTGGTCAATGATCTGACTGATGATTAGCACACTTCTGTAAAGAGCATAAACAAGGAATTATGGGTACCGGGATATCTAAATTAATTTAAACCATAACACCATAACTGGAGCGTTTCAATCAGATGGAGAATCTATTCTCTCCTGTTTGATTTTTGTGATGAACGATGTATTTGAGTCTCTGTAGACGCCCTGTTTTGTTTGAATCTTAATAATGGTTGATACCATGTTATTGTGTGATGTGTTTTATAACAAATCCTAAAGTATCTCACCTTGGAGGAAAGAAAAATGGAAAAAGTTGTTTTATTTTTTATTTTTTGCATTGACCTTAATGTATTGTGCAACAATAGCATTTAAGGTGTACACTTGTTTAACAGAACCCCGTGTTTTTACAGCCTCGCTGGGCCTAAAGCAGAGACGGGGAGCTCTGGCACCGAGTGTACAGAATGTTCTTTTATCACTTTGTCTTTTGGCAGCTTCTGCTCACGTTGCATCAATTCCTTAATAAAGCCAGTTGTTTTTGTACAGCAGCTTTAGCTGAGGCCGTATGTGTCGTATTATTAATGGCCATCACGTTGCAGCTCTATCCAAGTACACGGTTCATTCTCACCACACTCCATATCTCTCTGCCAATTTTGGTTTAATAAAGCACACACTTCTTTGCAAATGAGGTTAGCATATCTGTCAAATACAAAAGAAACAAAGCTGGACTATTATGTATTGTATTAACAACGGTGAGAGAATTCTCCATTCACGTTTGTATAAAGCGCACACACTCACACACAGAGCTAAGCAGAGTGTTAGCCTCCCTCCGCTGCTGTGGGAATTCAGATTTCCATCTCAGAATTGTCTCATTAAAAAAAATAGATCACACAGCAAAAGTTCTCTGGAACATTTCCAGAAACTTATAATGTTTAACTTGTTTCCGAGGGAGAATTACATTAAACCTTTTTATCCCGAGACTGTGTATTATTTAGACTTCCACTAATTGCAGCCTTTCTTGCATTTTGAATCTCCCGTTCACTCTTTCTGTGTAATAATTAATGTGCGCCGATTCTGCCTGTTCTCTCTGTCCCTTCCTGCGCTCTCAAAACACCTTTGTGCACAGACACGGCGAAGCCATGTGACAAAGAAAATCTTTAAAAATCAGTTTAGCAACATAGGTGCTGCTGTTAATTGTTGTGTGAATGTTACCTGACCTCACTCTCTCCTGGACATCCCTTCCTTTAAGATGCCCTCTCTCTCTCTCACACACACCAACACACACCCTTAAATACCCCTCCCCGCTGAGGCAGCAAGTGAAGCAAAATAACTCACTCTGCCACACAATCGCTCCTTTGCCCCGCTCAAGGCACTGACTGCTTTATTCCCTGACCCCCTCTCTCTCTCTCTCTCTCTCTCTCTCTCTCTCTCTCTCTCTCTTCCCTGCTGCCTCCTTTTCATTGGCTCTGTATTTTTTTTTTCATTACATCGTAACTCTTCAACAAGAGCCAGTGATGGTGAATTGCTTGACCTTTCTTATTGTGCAGCGGCGTTGTGCTGTGTGGTCTGTGTCGACTTGGTTCGGCCCCGACATCAAGAGAGGTTTGTTATTTTGGACACCTTTGTTTGGTTGGAATTGGAGGTGTTGTGCTCTTGAAACAAATGCTTTGTCAGCATTTACATTAGTTTGAATATGCAGCAATGATGCACAATGTCAAAATGTTTGACTCTACCAGGCAGCATTGAACAGGCAAAAAGGTTTTTCTTTTAAGACACAATTTTACTGTACAAAATGTTTTATAGTTTTCACAAAATACATTTAGAAAGCTCCATTTTAAATAAAATTAAATTGAAATATTTAAGAGACAGTGTGTAGACGTTTTATCTCAGAAGCATTGCTCAGACGTAAACCCAGAGTGTCCGTGTTCCACGTCCAGTTTGAAATAAAAATGCGAAACTCAAAAGAGCATGACAGATGATGCTAGAAAAACCCTCCCATGGTCTTCAATTATAAATAAGGACTGCGGGGTTTAACTGCAGTCTTACTCGAAGCCAATGTAATTGAACTGAACGTGTTTTCAAAATTCTGCAACACAAGACTAATATCTTTTTAAAAAAGCATTGTGTACTAGATGAAATACAAAGGCTTTGGTCTGTTTTACAATCAACAATGATTAAATCTGATATGTACTTGTAAACCACTGCCAAACACTTAAGTTTAAAACTCTGTCAAGCAATGTTTAATCATAATTATAGGAATTAAATATTTCTAGTAGCACATGTTTTTTGACCATAGGACACTATAATACAACTATACCTAAGAGACAAATTGTACCTGACCCTAAAGAAATGTATTTCATGATGCATGGAACATTTATAGAATATTCTCGGGGATATAAATGAAAATCAACTTTTATTGGAGAAATCTTTCTGGAAGATTTCTAGGGAAGACAAGTACTTTACATTTTGACATAAACAAACTGGATTATATCGAAGACGCAGTCTACCATTTACAGACTACAGGTTTTCCTTTACACCTGCTTTTCCCACATTTAATGTTCTTCGTGGTAATCTAGAGTCAATCCAACCACCAAAGCAAGAGGTCCAAGTTGTGCCGCTCGTCACGTCGTCTTTGCACACTGAGCCGTTGATAGTGATCCGTGTTTAATAAGCCGGGAAACGCAGGACAACGTCCGAGGAGTCAAGACCACAGCCTCAGTGGGTGGATCGAGTTTGGGTTTCTTCTGCTAAATATCCGTTCGTACGAAATAAGACCAATAAATATTTTTTTTTTTGACACAGTAAGAGTCTTCCCTCCAGCTTTTAGTCTTTAATGATATGCAAGAGCGTCCAGAGACCATGCAAAGGCTGGTAGAAAGTCTCGATATAAGCAGATCAAAAGATAGTCATGGCAGAATCTCTCAGGTTCTTCTCTCTCAAACAAACGCAAGACCAACATGGTTTTCTAGCAGTCCATCTATCAGTACTTGATCTTGGTTTTTCATATTAACATACAAATGGCCATTTACTAACACACCAGAGAAAAAAGGAAACAATGACTGAAGTTGGAAATAGAAAAGAACAGATAAGTTTTTGTTCCATAAAAATTTAACACCGGGCACTTTACAGAGGTCCATTTTTTTCGCGACTTTCCATCCTTGTTCTCCCTTCCAGGTCCTCGTTAGAATGTGCCTAGAGCTACAGAACAGCACACAGTCCCACTGGAAACAGAGCCCAGACGTCCCAAGGTTCTCCCAGAGTCTCTCTCTTTCATTCCTCTTATCCTCTCCTGTCCTTTGCCTCTTCACAACCATCCCTCGCCCTTCTTTACTCTTCTTCTGTGCCGTGTATGTGTGAGGAGCACTGCCGCAGGGCGATGGTGGAGTGGGTGGTTACAGGGTGAAGTAGCTCTTCTCTCTACTGTAGTCTTGACCAGTACTGAGACATGTCAGGCTCGCTCCCTGGGACTTGGACAGGGACAGACACTCCAGGAGAGATGAGTCCTGCAAAGACAAAAAAAAAGAAAAAAATCAAAAAATGCTAAATTTGACAGGTTGATGCACCACGCACAGATAGTAACACTTGTAAGGCTCACAGCACAGAGCCCGGTGCTGTAATCCTTGCAAATGGGTAGCAGTGAGTTACAATGCTCTGCACATGGTTGCACAGTAAAGGACTCACACGCTCAATCAATTGAGGCTTTAGCAATGGCATTCAAACAGCCAGAGTAAAACAGCAAATGAATTAAATGAATTAGCAATTTAGCACAGAGGAAATGTGGTTATGCATGATTAACTCTTCATGACTATAACCAGTATATATGGCTCTCTGTAAAAGCATCCTAATGGGGTGGAACTAAATGGGCTGGAGTAGTGGCATTGACATGGTGGCGTAGAGCAGCCCTGAAATGAGCTTCATGCAACTGCAGAAAGAAAACGATATGGAAAATGTAGAGATATGGATCAGGTTAAACCATGACGTTTCTCAAATAAACAGAAAGGAAAGGGAAAGTTGCTGGAACAGATCATGAATCAAAGACGGCTTTAGCACCCCCCTTATTTACAGGAAAGGTGGCAGATGTTTCAAAGAGAATTGGTAAACAATGAACTGTCTGCCTACCTGTTGAGGTGGTACCAGAAGTGGTCATTGATTGGCTGTTCATATGTGCCTGCATATGAGGGGGCGTGTATGTGTCGTAGCTCCGCCCGTTCACAGGCGGACTGGTAGGCAGCATGCAGGAATAAGAGGAGGTCTGGCTGGGCTATAGATGGGGGGAGAGAATGTTACATTAGCTTAGCCAACCATAGTTGTCTGTAGTACTGCAAGTCGGATGTGGCTTGATTTAATTTATTAATGGTAATACTTTTTGGTTTCCTAACACAGCTGTCCTTTAAGTTTTTGTTGTTGTTGTTGTTGTTTGGCCAGGAAACACAGTTTAAATTACTCATGGTGTGTTGGATTCCACTCTTACAATCGCATCAATTATCATAATGTATCACATATCACATCTTAAAACGTGACTGACTATAGAGCATTATGGTCTTTTACTTACTTGCATAGGTAGATTGTTTGCCATGGTGAAGCTGGGCATGGGGGGCAGCGCACTGTAGGTGTTTGCCAGAGCAGAGTCAGGTCTACCCAGCATTGACCCCGAGGTGAAAGACACTGTGAATGAAAGTAAAAATATATTTTTTTTAAAAACATTAACAAAAAGTAGTGTGTGCGTGAGATGACGCCTTCTGGTCCCGGACACGGCGCGTTTCTCAGGTGACTTGTGAGCATGCGCTTCAGCTGTGTGCCCTCGTGCCTGATTCGGGGATGACGTCGATGTAAGTCAGCTGACACATTTTGCTCAATCACCCATCAAGAGGAAACCACCGGTAAAGTGCACCAGAGCGCACAGCCTTTTCCCCACTTTTTAATCAATCCGCAGGCTTTCACATATTTTATGTAGCAATAGCGCAATGTGACCATTAATGCATGCAGCACAATAGTTGACACACGCTCTCTCAAAATAGTGGAAGTATTTCAGGGGCCCTACCCGGCGTGGTGGGCTGTGGGATGGCCTGGTACACGCTGGTGCTGAAGCTGCTGCTGATGGGAATGTGACTGGAGGAGTTGTTGGCCTGCCGGCGCTGGTTCCGCAGCTTCTCCTCTCGCCTCCACTTCGCTCTTCTGTTTGAGAACCATACCTGGAACCAAAGCTGCCTATTAGTTTTTCTTTCGTGGGGGAAAATGTTTCCATATCAGTCGTAAAAAAAAAAAAAATTAAAAAAATGTTTTTCCGATCACTCACTTGTATTCTGGCTTCGGGCAGGTCGATTTTCGCCGCTAGTCTCTCCCGCGCGAAAACATCTGGATAATGAGTTCTTTCAAATTCTGCAATGCAAGAAACCGCACAACAAAAGGTTGGTTAAAAAAAGAAACATTTTAATTGGGTTATTAAATTTGGCAGGGTTAAATATGTGTATGTCAAGATCCTATAGATGCCGTTTTATTTTTTTAATAAAACATTAAAATATCGCTGTCCCAATATATAGCTTCAGACAAAAAGACGTGTATTTTTTTTATTATAATAATTGCATTTTGTAAACAAATAAAAGAAGGCTGCTGTAAATGATTCACTGATTGCTCCACCTTTTTCCAGTGCTTCAATCTGCTCCTGAGTGAAGGACGTGCGGTTTCTCTGTAGTTTCCTCTTGAGCTGGAGTCGCATCTGTGTCTCCTCTGAATCCTCCCCGTTCGAGCTGATGGAGTTTGTGTTTTCTCCTGCGCCGTCTTGTTGTGGGCAGCCGTCTGAAAAAAAAGCATATGATGGAAATATACATTCAATTAAGCTAATTGAATAATGCATTCTCGGGTCGCGTGTTGTATCGGCCTGCAGCTAATTGTACAGACCGCGGTGCCACATCATTAATTAAAGCCTCTATCATGGTTGATTAAATTCAAAATAGGAGGAATTGTTGCGATTGCTTCTTTATGTCGCCAGATTACAGACGACATGCCTGCGATTAAAAAAAGAGGAACAATATGAAAAAAGGCTTCGCGGTTAAACTGTTTATAAAATATTGTGGGAAATGCCCCACGCACTTACCGCTTCTCAACAATGGCGTGTGTTCCCGAAAGGTTAAGAGAAATGTGACAAGATGTGGCGAGCCTCTTTTCAGAGCCCATGCAATGTATTAAAACCCCAAACTCTGTAGCCCCCTTTTTTTTTAAGGCAGTGCAGTGCCTCAATGGTCGTTCCCATATGGGCGTTGGTGTGGCCATTGAGGTGACCACCAACTTTTGAATAGGAGAAGACGCTTTTCAGAATGATACAAAGCCTTCAGGAGTAAGGGAAACCATTAAACTATGGACACAGCCAGGGACGAGCAGTGAGCCCTCGGAGGGTGTAATATATGGGAGGGGGGAAGAGGGTGGGAGGAGGGGGGGGGGGGGGGGGGGGCTATTGCAGGAGATGACAAAAGGATTCTCTCTCTCTGGAGGCGCACAAGCTATAGTACTTTGGCATTGTGCGCACGAGGATCCCAGTCAACAGAGCTTTGAGTCCAGTGTGTTAACCCTTATCCACTACCATCATTAATCACGTCCCCCGGCCAGCTACACGCCAGTCAGGATTTCTGTCTTCAATTGGAAACAAATGAGTGAGGAGAGAGCATGCAACCCCCTCAACAACCAAAATAAGGCCGATCTATTCACTGCCCCTTCAGTTGCAGGGCGAGGCTTATCGACTAATGTCTGTCTTGTTGTTGGACATCATTATCACACCGAGAAGTTAATGCGAAACTAAGCAGGGGCGCGTTGATAAGAGTGGTTTGTGTAATATCTCACGCATGTTTGTGCGGAGCCAAAAGGTTGAACTCGTGAAGGAGAATTCAGCTTTTTGAATGAAGAATTTGTTTATGTCTGTAACCAGATTAGCATTGACACTTTTAGAGAGTAATGCCTTGCTCGTGGACACGAGGTTGAGACAGGTGCAGGCCGGCATGTCGGAAGCCATACAGTTGCTGCTGTGCCATTTAAACGCGAACGCGTGGGTTGCGTGGAAACCAACAACGATGTCGGTCAAGGTGTGAAAAATATAGATTGATGTTATGAAAAAAAGAATACAAAAAAATAAAAGTTTTCCATCATATGAGTCAAGCAGGTTTGTGTATGCTTGCTGTATCCCTGCAAACATATTTAGCGTGTTTAAATGTTAAAGCCGTGGTTCACCGGAGGAAAACCTGTTGCGACACGTTTCTGACAATTTTACTCGCTACAAATAGACAAAAGTATTCTTCTATAGGACAACAGTTTGTATCCACGCTATTTATTTCCATAAAAAGGAGTGAATGTGCAGCTATTATCCGTCTGCCAGACCCACTGACGCTGGGATGGGATTTGTTTTCTTTATAAAAGCGCTGGGAAATAAACTCATTCTTTAGTATCACGATGTCTCAGCCAGTCAGGCGGAAAAGCAGCAAAAAAGGAGATACCGAACCAATTGCGGCACCTTTCAGCTGCTGAGACTGGATCAAAACACTCTTGAGAAACCGCTTAAAACTGAAAGAGAAAGTGAGAGACTAAATCCTATAGACGGGATTTGGAGCCATATAGCCAGAGAATGGCAATGAGAACGAGATAAAAGAGAGAAAAAACCGGTGAGGAGTTTTTATTCGTTGCTCTTTGGAAAGAGTCGTCTTATTTTGGGGCCCTGTCACTCCATGAAGCCATTATAGATGCTGACTCGGCTTTCGGATGGAAAACATATTTTCGTTCCCCTGACAACCGGCTTAGCTGAAATTGTCACTGAATTTAAACTTTGCATAAATGACTAGGTATTATTATTAATATTAATAATAATATTTATGGATTATTTATTGTGCTGTCATAACTATAATATAAAAGGATCATATGTATGCAACTAACGTAAATATTACAGGGATGTGTAATAATAATAATAATTACAATATAAATAATAATGCAACACTAATGGTTGTAATACTGATTCAAAAGATTGTTATATATTATTCCAAAATAGAGTGAATGATTCCGCTGTTATGTGGTCTTTTCCTCTCTGCTGTTTGCTGACTGCAGCTCCAAGCGGCCAAATGGTAATAAAACAATTGCAAACTATTATTCGCAGCGACTGAATTTCAGATATTGCATTTCCAAATTCTGACATATAATCAAACCCAATGCTCTTAAAACGTGTTTAATGAGTAAATATCACAGAAGCAAAGTCAGCATACAGGTAGTGTTTCTAATAAGAAAATGTGCTCAGTGTTCGGCCCGCATCAGAAAAAACATTTCCGCAGCAGCCTCACCATCTTCCACACTCCTGCACGCTGCCATAATGAGAGACAAAGCCCTCTTTAATGAGCAATTGCACGTAGTGCGGACTGTTCCCATAACCAATCATTGCGTGTGAGGGAAAACATTCCTTTGTACTAATATCCTCGCAAACAGCTCCCTGGCTCTGCCTCCCCATCGGGAGGGGAGGAAAATGCCGGCGGTTGGGTGGACACCTCTGCTGAAAGGACAAGCCGCTGTCACGCACATCCATGTCTGGGACAGTGGAAGCATTCAGACTGCATGCATGACCTGTGGCTTCCTCTAATCGACTAGTCTTAATTGGCGGTCTCGTTTGGGGCATCAAAGCATGCCAATACAATACCTTCCCGCAAACAGAGCCCTTGACCGGAACCACTGGAATGGGGAGGTGCAAAACTATTCATAATTCAAACACACAATCGTTTATGTTGACCTCTGTGGAGTTCACATCAAGCCTAATGCGTGCACGTCAATATGTTTAAACGTGGGCCTCAGAAATCCGACACAGGCCGAGCTGCTGTCTATCCGTCTTCACGACGCACGTGGCAAGGTGTCTTTGATGCCACTGGGTGATGATGAGGCTCACCTTGGTTGGGTTGCCCTGGCACTGATGTTCCGGGGTACCAGCCGGGCCGGGTCCCCCAAGTTCCTGTCTGACCGTTGAGCATTCTCAGCTTGTCATACATGCCATCTGCGCCCATCTGTTGCTTTTCACTAGCCAGGTTGCGGAGGACTCTGTTTATCGATGACACCTGAATGACAAATTACACATGATGTGAGGATGAGATGGAGCACCACATCAGCGCGTTGCTAATTGCGCACGCAAACACACACCTTATAACCATAATAAATGCGCAAGAGGAGATTCAAAGCGCACAAATGGACAGCGAGCTGCTTCTAATTGACTGTATGTTTGGATGATCACACATGCGGGCAATGCGCGCCCCCACACTTTCTATTTAATAAGACTGAATGGTTGGTTGCCCATTTACTTTTCCTCCACTGCATGAGGAAAAAAAGTCATTTCATGTGGCAAATTAAATCATGCACATAACTTACAGTCAGTACACTTACACTGGGTATATTGTCGTTGGTGCAGATCCCCTCCGACAGAAGTCTGTCACGGATCTCCCACGCGAAGATAGACGGACACTCCCGCTTGTACTGCGCGATTTTCGCGACCACCTCTGGAGTGGCGACCCTGGGCTTGCTGCCGCCTATTGCTCTTGGTCTTATGGAGCCAGTTTCATAATACCGGCCCAGGATCTTGCTCACACAGCCGTTGGATACCTGGATAGAAAACAAAAGACACAATTCACATACATTATTTACGACTATTACCGGAATTTCTAAGATAGCGTCAAATAATTATCACCTTTTCACTGTCCAGCACTTGGACTTCATCATGGGTCTACAAACACAAAAAATATGCCTTCAATAGTACATTAGGCATTAGATATATTCTTTATGAGCAGGCAGGTGACTTTCCTTTTTCGTCGGCCTTATTACATTTCCAGTAAACGGAAAGATGTAACTTTGCATCATAATTTTACTGACTTAGATCTTATCATTACTCGCAACATTTGTGCTACAGGAGACGTGGAAATAACGGGAACCCCACACCGTTATGTGGTCGTTCTTTTTGTTTTTGTTTTTGTTTGCATCCATTGAAAAACAAATGGTTTGTTTTCCGTGGGAGAAGGACAGTGGTTGTCACCTGCAGGATCCTGGAGATGTCGCAGGGTCGAGCACCACTGTGAGCGAGTTCAACTATTTTCTGCCTGGTGGAATCCGGCAGCGGTCTACCATTAACAAACACACCACCAAGCTGGTTTACGCCACTGTGACCTACATGGAGACAAAGGCATCGCTGTCATCACATCGTAGAATAACCTGAATTAAACATTTGTTGAAAAAAGCAAATCAGTTCATCTTAGTGGAGAGGAGGACGGGATAAGCGCTCAGGATGGCAAGGAAGGAGTTAAAAGATGAAAAATGAAGACGGTGTACGGAAATACAGACGGTTTCATTAAAAATAAAAATAAAACAATTGTCATGTGGTTTAATAAAGTGTTTTAAATTGAAGCGCACCGATTAAACAATAGTTGTAATACACGTTTAAACAACTCTGACATTCCGCTATGAAAAATAATCATTTTTGTATTTAAAACCTGCAGAACATGGATTAAATGATAATAGCCCCACATCAAACAAAACATTTCGTTTAAGCTTTAAAAAAAAAAAAATCATTACCCAGTTGGTCTTTGATCCCGAAAAAAAGAAACGAACCTTTAATAAAAACCGGCAAACGTCGATATTAAAAGAGCCGCACTGTTATCCATCCCTTCATATACAGCTGTGCAGCGACCACACCTGCACCTCACTCAAAAACAATCCTCAAAATAATAACCAGCAGAACTGACAATTACCTAAATAAATACTAGATTTCAAATAATATGTTATATTAGGTTTTCCCTCAAAAGTGAGTTTAAATCGACAAGTCAGACCCCGATAGTCTTACGAAATGCACAATATTTACGCATAAATAACACAGACACTGCATAGAAATCGAGTTCTAAAACAGCATTTTTATCATAAATTATTATCCATAAAAATGTCGCTTTTTGTAAACAATCCCCAAACGATGCTACGGCATTTCTCTAAATCACAGAATAAACCGGCAAACCTGAAGCCGAATGGGAGCGCCGACTCCCCGGTGAGCCTGAGCTGCTCTCCGCTTCTCCGCTCCCTTCCCCTGCGCTGCCGCCCGCTACATTGACTCCGGGAGCAGAGGCTCCTTAGCAATAAATAAGCTCCAAATATAGAAGAGGGGGAAAATATGATGAGCCTGCCTGACATTTGTCTTTAAAATAAAGCTAGCTGCACGTCAAGTTTGAGCTTAATTTCTGGAAATAGGCGGAAGTCGCCTCGGATCATGCATGGGAGGCTAATTGAAAAGATCAGTTGGAGCACTTGTGGCAGGCATGTCACTTTATGACACCGCTCTGCTTTTGAAAATCGCATCGTCACGACAAATAGTAGCATGATAAAACGACCCTTTCTGTCTGCATTTGGATATCACTCAGGCAAAATTGGACGCTACTCGTTTACCCTCCGAGGGAGACTTCGTTTTAAGGTGGCCGGGGGCTACGCGCGGTCACAGAAACGAGGGCGCGCCTGGGTTCTCAACATATTAAAAGTGACATGCAGCCCCCCCCCACCCTCCTTGTTTATATTTGACAACAAATGCTCACAGCCACCGCATTCCTGTTGTGTGCAGTCGGTAGGCGTCTTTGCTCTGAAATATGTCACACGACTCTGCTTTAAACTGCATAATAATTTGTATATAAATGATCAAAAGAAGTGTAAAAGAACCCTGTTTAAGTAAGTAACATTTCCCGCATTATTGCTATGTGTAATAATCTTCCAGCGGGGATCTGATTGATAGTAAATCCATTATCATCCCTTCTCCTCTTTGGTAATTCCAGGATTAAGTGGAATTAATATGCGTTTTACACTGAAATTGGCCTACCGGCATTTAGCAGTCGTGCTCTGCGGGTTCCCGAGGGCTGCTCTGTCACCTCGGATTAATAGCTATCATATAAATCCACTGGATCGATAAAACCCGTCCGATAAGGACATCACATAAAAATCAAACTCTCCTAAGGTTAAGTCTTAATCATGGCACAATTCCCTCAAGTGCCTCAAGAGTCGATCTCACCCCGCTGGCGCTGATTATGCGCCTTGTATTCTATTGCAAGTCGACTAATAGGAAAACATATGGTGTCAATTTGGACGCTCCCCACCAAATACACCCAGGAGTTATTAGCACAAAAGCCACCGAGGCTGTCGCGACCTTTAGACAACCGAAAGGGCCGGGCCCAATGATATCTCCTCGGCAATTCGCACCAGACATCACACGCCGAGCCAGGGGAGCATCCCATTATCATCAATCCGCTGCAAAGCAGGAGCACGGGGTATTTGTACGGGGCTTTGATGAGGCCCCGTCATCTCTATAATGAAACACTGGCAAGCAACAAAATAAAATTCAAATAAATAAATCAAAAATCTGTAGCTATAAAACAAGATGCTAATGCCAGGCATTTTTTTCTTTCTTCTTTCTTTACATGTCACTTTAATTGTAAATCACAGTTGTCCTCACATCAAACAATCCAACTGGTCATGGTGTCCAACATTTGTTTTTACTTATGCGCACAGATTACAGCACAGACACGTCATCAAGGTTTATGGAGAATAATATAATGAAATCATCCCACACACCTTCATCACAGATGTCATACACCTCTTGTCCAGCAGCAAGAGAGAAAATGTTTCATGTTTATCCTTTTTGGTTTCAACACACACCAAAAATAAGACATATATTCAACTCATATGGGCCACTTTTAACACAGAGGCCTGTAAAGCAACTTCATGTACCGTGATTTTTTTCCCCCTCTTCAATTTATTAGCACCCACGACAATATGGTTGTTAGTATTTATTTTCTGCTTTGAGTTCAGCCTGCAACTAACAGTAAGGCCTGGGGTTGTAATATGAGCATTTTCTTAGTTGATGCTGTCTCTCCGCGAAGAATATGCACTAATCTACATAAGACATTATTGCTATTCCTCATGTTTCATGCAGGGCTCTTCTCTACGCAGCTAATCTTGTATGCAGCCTGGCAGCCAGCTCTAACGCTAATGCAGACGGCTGTGCAATTATTTAATACCAACTCAAGCAGAAACAAAAATCTCCCTGTCGACCCAACCCCCTCTATTCCCCATCCCTCCCTCCCTCCCTCCCTCCCTCTCTTTCTTTCTCTCTCTTTCTCTCTCTCCCTCTCTGGAGCAGGACGATGTGTGATTAACTTGTTCAATAATAACTTCTCTACCTTCTTCTCATTGCAAGAAAATAAATTAACAGCAATAAAAAGACCATCAAATGTCTATGATATTTCGCCCCTGCGCCTCATAGTCATGCAAATGTGTGGCCCGCACGTTCATTTCCCTTTCTTTTAAAGTGTGCTTAAAGTTATTGGGGCTACAAACAAGCAGTGCATAATGTCAGTGGGTGTTGCTTCCATGCAACCACATTAGAACTTTGCGGTTGTAATCAAAACTTTATCAAATACAAAAATAAATATGAAAACAACTTACTGTTCTGCATCATCGAGGCTACGCCAGACTCCCACGTGGCTTGGCTGTGGTATTCTACGCGTCACAAGGAAAAGACAGAGCTGGTTAGCGTCATGCGCACACCTTCCTTTTCACTGTCAAAATTATTTGCAACATTTAAAATAAATAAATAAATAGAGTTTCTCATCTCATCGTGGGATCAGAATATGTGCGGATCTTTGTGCTTAAAACATTATTGATGCATAATGAATGATCACATCCTCATTGAATGTATGTATTTTAATTAAACTTGCCTGGAAACAGAGTTGACTGTCCACTCTATAACAATTTAGTCAATCATCTGCCGTTTTCACTAGTTAATGTCTCCCTACAGGACAAAGCAAAACAACACATTAGCACAGCCACAGCTATACTGATGCACTTACTGTTTCTTTATTTGTGCCCTACATTTACAATTAACCTCATTGTTGTTGCCAAGCAAATCAAATTGACGCGGTACACAATTACCCCTCTCTGTATTTTCACAGCACTTGTCAAACATAAATTAATTTGGGCCTTTTTCAGGACTGTTTATTTCCTCGTTGCCTTCTAAATAAAAACGTCATATTCCTCCTATGAGGGAGTCTATCGTGGAAACTGTACAGTGACACTCGTTGTCTACCTCGCCTCACTGCTCTGCAAAAGTCCAGACCAGGAGGTGGTACAAAGCTGGTGCACAAAGCCTGCTGGACTCGTAACAATGCGCCCCCTTTCCTGCCTCGTATACCTCAAACCCGGGGCAAAAACTCGGCCTCCGCGACTAGAAACACACAGCTTCCCTACTAAACACACCAACAAGTTCAGATTAATACAAAGAGCCGGAGGCATGCATCCACCCCCTCCGGGACCATTCACAAACACACGCACACACGCACACACACACACACGCACACACACACACACACACACATGCACGCACGCACAGACACACCCACGGACTCTCTCTCTCTCTCTCTCTCTGTGTGTTTCTCACGCAGATACACACGATCGTGACCCTGGTGCCGATAGTGCATGAATGTGGGTTTTGTTGGGCCTGCTTTTCTAGAATAAAATTGAAAAAGTAATTTCTCGTAACAAATATTTGGTGGTTGTTTCGTGCTGCTGGTGCGGGTTGTAGAGCGGGGTTAGAGACACAACAGCGCAGTAGGGCGCTAAATTGGGAAAGACAAATGCATTAAAGAAGCTATTGACTGGGGGACAGATAAAAAGGGGGCCGGGGAGGGAGAAGTCTGAAGTTTTCGTTTTCTCCTCCATGCAAAGTGGCCCGGCAGCGACGTCTGTAACGGACTGTGTTTAGACCGCGGCTAGTTTATGGGATGCACGCAGGGGCCGCCATTGCATTTATATTGTTGCTTTCTTTCATGTTTTAACAAATAGGCTGCATTAATCAAATTCAGATGCCATCACACTGGGTCGCATAGTCGGAGTTAGCCTGCTTAGCATAACCTGATATTACCAAAGGAACCGCTAATTAATGCAGATATAATTCTTATTGTTGGGCTGATGTCCTGTCAAAGTTAAAGTGGAATAATAATATTACCAGCCCGAAAACGCTCCGTAGCCCTATAAGGTCCAAGTGGTTAATCATTTATTTAAGGTCGAAAGCTCAAACGTTGTTGTTCCCGAGGTTAACTGCGATCTAATCTGCATTTCTTTTCCTTTAGTAATCCGTAACAACAATGTCTTAATTCAACATGCTTTTTCTGCCCGCGCTCACAACATTCATATGCAGAAAAATGTCTACTTGACTACAATGGCCCGGATGCAAGTAGGCTTACAATATATACGCTATATTTACCACCTAATTTGAAAAGAAATATTTTAAATATTTGTCAATTAGTTTTTAGCCATGCGTAATGTCCACATTAGATTAATACATTAGTATTTTATTAAGGCCTGATCTGATTCTTCCATATACGTATTTTTAAATGTATTACTACAGGCCAATTTTAAAGTTGAACTACGCATAATGTATTTTAACAATTACAAAATAAAGATCCTAATTACTGTACATTTGTCTATTTTGCCGAAATATTTTACAGGCAGCAGTTTTTATCCATGTTTTACGTAATATTATATTGTTGAAATTATTTAAAACATGATTCACTGTTATAGACAGATTCCGTCACGGTCCATCCGCTAAAAAGTAAAAATAGTTTAACTCGCTGTCATCCAGGAAAACTTCTTAGTAAAAAAGGGGAAAGCGCTACAACGGACCTCCTCCCCAAGAGCTTCACGGAGCTTTTTTTTGTTCAGTAGAAGGCGCTTCGGTGACTCGCCTGCATGAATCAATCTGACACCTTTCCTCAACGGGTCACTGCGCCCCATTCTCCGCGATGATCACTGTCCTGGCCCAACGTGACTTTTTACTCTTTACTGTCATAAATAAGCGGTAAGCTCTCCGTGCGGCCCTAAACACACCAACACAATCAAGCTGATAAAATAGACAGAGGCGCTAAAGGCTGTTCGCAGAGTCCAGTCAGGAGACAAGCTGCACAGTCCGAAAGGTAAACGAACCTCAATCTAGCCGAGGGTAAATCACCTATCATTAGAATATGAATCATTTGAATAATAGTTTGAACAATTCAAATAAATACGATAATAATCATAATCATAATAATATCATATTCCGTAATTTATAAGTAGAAAAAAACTAAGATCTAAGTCTGGATCTTACCTTTTTGGGGCATCCTGCGTCGTTGTCAAAGTCCTCGGTAAACTACAGGCTACAGCTCTCCACACCAGGCAGCGAAGAAGAAAAAAAAAGCCGACCAGGAGCAGCCTCTCTCGGGAAGTTTGGACAAGGAAAAATTAGTTTCCAGTGGTCTTCGTCGGAGACGGAGGGGATATCCCTGCGAAGGGGACAGAGATTGACAGTGAACTCAGATGTCAGGACGCACGGAGTTTGGCGAGGATGTGCGCTGGCGTGTGAGAGAGCGAATGAGAGAGTTAGAAAGAGAGAGAGAGAGATTGTGGGGAAGAGAACGAGAGAGGGTGGAGGGTGTGGGTGAGGGGGGGGGGTGGAGAAGGGAGGGAGAATCGAGAAAGAGGTGGGGGTGAGAGAATGAACACACCTATGCTGATTAGCGATGGAACAAGTGTATTAATGTAGGCCTGTGTGTTCCTGGTCCACTGTGTGCGCCTCGCCTCGCCTCTCCTCCCCTCCGTCGCTCCTCACTGGCCCATTAGCGCGACCCGACCTCTGTCATCATCCCCCGTACAAACACTTCCCCCTGCACCAAAGCGGCATAAAGCGGGAAACAGGGCCGAGTCACAGAGAGAGAGCGCGGGCGAGCGAGAGAGAGAGAGAGAGTCTTCCCGACCCACTCATCAGCCCACGCATGCAAATACCCTGCGCTCACTTGCTGAATATTGCCCTATTGCAAAGCAACTGCCAGGGAAATGCCCATTGGTCGGAAGGCTCTATTCTTCAGCTCCAACCTGAGGCAAAGTAGTGCTGCGAGGGGATCGGGGAGCAGAAATGGAGCAGCAGCAGCAGAGCACGAGCGGTGGAGCTCACAACACAAGAGAGAACTACTAAGAGCTGCAGCCTACTTTTAACCAAGCAGTCGTTGCTTGTTCGATTCGCGTTATTTTGCACCCATGCCCATAAGAAATAAGTTAAAATAATGTTCGATTAGGTTTGCAAGTTAGGACACGTGTGTTTTTAGTTTTATGAGAGCAGACTTAGGGGTGCTGCGTGGAAATGCAGCTGATACGTGGAGATTATTTACCTTCTCAATGTTTTGCTTTTGAAGAAGCCACGACCTCTTCTGGCAAACAACGATCAAAATGTCGCCCACGTGCTTTTGTTGATTCTTTTGGGTATCACCTTTCCCTGAATAGCCGTACCCTTCCTGTCAACAAGGAGCACCATGCGTAACGAGCGCAGCCTTTAGGCAAGCTCCGCTGCTTTTTATGGACACATTTGCGAGGCACGGCAACGTCCCTCCTCCGACCTGACAGCAAATAGCACGCGTAAATAAAGTAAAGCAAATGACTGTGCAGCCATGGCCACACGCTCCCAAACCGCGCTGGTTGAATGACTGGCTATTAACGCACACCTCAACGAACCCAAAAGCAACCCCTCTGCGCCGGTGTTTGGGCATACAGCCGGGGCTTTGGGCGGCACCAGTCTCAGCACTGAGGAGCCCCGCCGCTTGCCCCAAAAGGAGGAAACCCGAAGGGATGAAAATGAGGCTTGTATGGATGTGGAAGCACAACTAAAGCAGAAAAGGGGGTGCATGAAAGGGCAAAGACAGAGAGAGGGAGAGAGAGAGAGAGAGGAGGGGTGAGGGGGTGAGGGACAGGCTTTAGCAGGGGGAGGGGAGATCATTTTTTGGGAGGATATCGAGGCTGTGAAATGAAGTCATGGAGGCCTACACTTGACTTTTCTTTGACATGTGAAAAAAAAAAAAGTAGGAGAAGTCAGAGCTCATCAATAAAACACTTCGGAGGTGAAAGAGGGCTCCCTAACAACCATCGCATTCCTAACTATGGGTTCAATGAGTAGACAAACGACGCTGCCAGAGAGAGAGAGAGAGCGCGAGAGAGGGAGAGAGAGAGGGAAGGCAGGGAGGGAGGAAAAGGGGTAGGCGGGGGGGCGATAGAGTGGGACTGCCCGGCTTGAATGGGGCCCTCAGTGGGCCGGCGAGATAATGAGCTGAGAGGACTGGCTCAAACTGTCACCGAGGGTCCCGCGGTGAGGAACAACACTTTGGCCAATACTCCTTCATCAAACAAGCCGTAAACTAAACGAGCACATTCATCTGTTTCTCCTTCCTGCATTGTTTCTACTCACTTAGACTGGTGGCTCAGCCTATAGGCCTGCCGTGAATGGCCGCAGCTTATATCAGCTAACGGGGAGTGGGGGGGTCCCAAACATTTTCACGTCAAGGACCCCCCTATTAGACAAGCATTAGACCACAAACAACCCCCCCGCCCCCTACCGATAGGAGTTTGTGCAATGAGGGGAAACTTGGGGTCGGTTATGACGTACAAGTGAATGACGCATGCTGAAGGCGTTTAGCTCTCAAACAGACGCTTTCATTCAGAATTTACTTTTTTTTTTCCAAAAAGGAAAATCATTTCTGTTACCCCAAAAAGTACAACAGGAAGTTGATAGCGACTCACAATGTTTGCTAAACTAAGCGTCCTCCTGTCGGTCAGCATCTTGTTGAGCTTGAACAGTGACGTCACAGCTGTGGCACCAAAACAATTGTACATGAATAGTTTTTAGTCATGGGTAATGTTTAATTGTTCTGATTTGTACAGCTAAGCTTAACTTTATTGGGTAACAAAATGCTAATAAACATTGAAGGGGGTGAACATTTAAATGTTAAAATGTTGTGTTAATTGCAGCCCTAATGGAACTCTTATAGTTTACCTTTGTGGTGCAAATGTTATTACAACTCACTTGTCTCAGACTGCAGCTGTCAAAAATTCTCACCACTAACCTGCCCTGCCTGAAAAGACTGATTCCCCGATGAGTTTGTCAAGTAGTTTTCTTTGGAAACAATAGCTCCAGCAGGTTATTGATTTCTTTAGTTAAGCTGTAAATCCGCTCCGAGAGCTAATTTGTTGTCTCCACTCTCGAGAGATTTCAGTTTTTTTCACAACCTTCGCTTGCAGGTCAAATGATTTCATCTTTATGGGTAACAACTGCAAAGAAAATAAATATATATATATAAAATATATATATATACATACATATTGTAAGGCACTCCGCCTTACAGTTTTAGTCAGTAAAAAAAGGGGATAGGCTGATGTTGGGAAAGCAATTAGCCCAATTTGGATTATAAGCAACAAATGCCACAGGCCTTGAAAAGAAAAGCTTAATCCTGTCACTATTTCACCCCGAGGCAATTCGGTGTTTGTACCTATCTAGAAACTTTTAAATTCAAAAAATGAGCGATGTAAAAACAAAAGAGGAAGCAGCTGCAGTGAAAAACAGTGACATTGTTTTTGGACAGGGAGGGAAATGTAGTGCAGGGTAAACCCCCCTAATTTGGTTCTTATTTAGGATTACAATTGACCCTTTACAGGCTAGTGCACATTTATAAGATGAATCATGTTTAAAACTGGTGGGATATTCATGGTACTTGTTGTTTTTGGGAAAACCTATTGTTATATTTCTTAATTCATTAATACTTGTTTGCCTTTGTGATGATCCCAACTGGAGGTCACAGTTCACTCACCTTTGTGTAGCAGAACATCTGGGGAGGTCTATTAGAAAATGTTTCAATATTGTAACAAGATTGCTTTCAATAAAAACAAGTTGGCAGGGATGAAACCTTTAGATTTATTTTGATTTAGGCGGAAATGTTGTGCGTTGATCCATGTGCCATTAATATATTTTATTGCATTTTTGTCATCTTTTATTTCAGTTAAAGAGAAGTTGTGAGCTTCTTCAGAAGTGGATTTTTTTTATTCAGGTCACTGCTGTGCACATTATAAGTCTTTAAATTGTATTACTTCCAACAGATCCCAACCTGCTAATAACTAAAAGTGATCATTCAAGGCCTCACATTTAAATGAACCTGCTTAATACCCTTTTAAGCAAAACATTAAAACCATTATTAATATACAATTTATCATAATTATTATTAATTCTATTGTTGTATTATATGATCGGTTGTCATTGTTGATGATGTTATTATTATTAGGACCTTGCTATGCGGCCTATGACGGTTATAATAACAACTTTTAAATCTATTTTAAGTAAAAATGATGATGAAAATATAGATTAATATAAACAAATTGAATTATGAAATATTTTTTTGGGGTGGGTGTTTGTTGTAATCTCAAAATTCCCTACAAATGTCAACCTGAATTTCTAAGATGTGTTCTTGAGATTACCTGTCATTCATCATACATCATCGGACTGTCACATTTATTCCCTCTAAAGAGATTCATGATGACATTTGCATAAATTATTTGCACTTTTACAATGCACAGCTCTGTCTTTTTTATCAACAATAATGAAACAACCTCATGCTTGTTTGACCTTTGCGCACTTCTTTCATTAATCTGCTGTTTTGTAAAGAGTGCTACACGTGGAACGGTGCAGAAAACTGTCAAGTTATTTCTCACCGCATTAGGGAAATAACACCCTGAGAAAAAAATGTCAGATGTCATTTATTCTGCATTTAAAAAGGAATAAAAAATACTATCTTTGAGTGCCATTTTTCAACCATGTTCCATCCCAATAAAGTTCCACATTATGTCATTTTTTACAGAATTATGGGACAGCCCTCTCCTTCTGGCAGCCGACGTGTTGGGCAATAAGCACAAATGTGGTTTTCATTCATCGCTTCCATAGTGTAGTGATTTTTGGAGGTTCGTAAAGAGACAAGGAGGGGATCGAGGATTTTCCAACGCTGCACACGGACGGTGTACAGTCCGCAGAAGTCCTCTCCTGGCAAAAGGCTAAAGGCTGATAAACACCGGGGCCAATGGTGTCACAGCGCTGCTCGGCAAGCGTGACAGACAGACACTGGAAGCAAACATGCAAAAGCCAAAGTGCCGAAATCTGATTATATAAACCTTATGTGGGATATAAACGTTTAAAAATGCATATCGACGCTAAATTAAATATATTATAGAACCCTTTTAAAATGCATTTTTTGTGTGCAAATGGATTTTACAACGCAACTAATAACGTATCATATAATAAACATTCGCGCCTTGATACATAACGTTTTCGTCTCCAAAAATCGCACGTGGATCAGCGCGATGAAGAAGCGCAGTAAACAAACATTTTCAGCTGATGGACCGCGCAGAACTGAGAAGAACCCCATACACATGAATGTACTGTACAGGTGGAAACCTTCGATTCCCTCCCGTGAATGACGCTCATCATAATTCATGGAAGATCGCCGATCACAAGTGTTCGTGCGTGTCTGTGTGTGTGCGCGTGTGTGCGTGTGAGTGATTGCAACTAAAACGAAGTCAGCTCGTTGTGTTGATGGTGGGTTCCACACCTCCTACAGGCTACACAGAGAAGTCCGCAAGCACGTTCACCCGTAATTTGATCGTGCATTGCCCGCGCCATCAGTCTTATTTTCAGTCTGAATTTCCTCTGCACTTTTTTAAAATGAGAGGAGATCTGGCAAAGTGTGTTTAAATAGTTTCCAAGTGAGGAGCATCGGGACTTTTGATATTTAAAAATAAATAAATGAAAGAACAGTTTGTCCGAACTCACCGGCTGAGAGCCAGCAGCGATGTCTGACCGGTATCCTGTGCGCAAAAAGCCGCGTCTTCCCTCCCCGGATTTCTCCTCCGGATCACAGCGACGGAAAGTTATATGTCCCGATTTCAAACCTATCTACATTTGGATCCTTCGTGGAGTTGAAATGTCAATGAGAGTGGGGAAAAAAATCCGCGGCTCTTACCAGCAACTTTCCCTTCAGCATCAGCCTGAAGTTGGCAGTGATTGGCTGCAGCGACGGGACGACGTCATACCTTGGACGGGACGCAGAGCGCAGAACGGGGAAGGAAGGTTGAATACACATGTGGAGCACAGCGGCCTGTTTACTGTCCGAGTGGGTAGTGTTTATAAACTGACAGCTAGGGGCCACGTCATTTTTTCTCTTTTTATTTAACCAAATTTCTACTTTATTTTCATTTATTCCAACTCACCCCTTCTGATGCCAGATAGACCGACGGTTTCCCGAGAAACGAAACATTGTGTTAAACTTAAACTGTGTTTAGAAGCATTTTGAAGAAAGTTTATGTCATACACGGCGAGGTGTTCGGTTTACCCTGACACTGCAGAATATAAATCAAATATGATTTCCCTTATGCAATTAAAATGCAACACGGACTTGGATGCTTCAGCAAGTTTTACATGTGATTTTATAACGAATAATAATTGTAATCTTAAACATCACAATGGTTTTCCCTCTCAACGGCGACTGCTTTGTTCAGTTTAGGGCTACATGGGTGTAGTGACTATACCAGTATGACATGTGTAGATCGGCATTGTTGTTGTTGTGTTCGCAGTATGCAACAGGTGTGCGCAGAACGGGTGCGGTCGTGTCCCACTCAATAGACACAAATGCCTCCCTCACTATTCCACGTAATATATTTCGGGAAGTAGGCTGAGCTATGTTTTTAAAACACAGCTCTGCTGCAACCGTTACAAATCGTAACCACGAACATAAAGACGTTGGAGAGAATTCCACCCGCTGAAAAACGTGTTATTTCTACAGCCCTATAAAGTTGTCGTAATGGGGCTTTGGCTTTCCTTTTACCGAGGCCGCGCGGCTAAAAGCCTCCAATCCTATTTCAGCCTCGGATGTTTGTGTCAATTTGAACAAGACGGTGAGTAAATGGGCAACAGCACCGCCGCCCGTCTCTCAGGAAGAGACCAGGGGGGGCGGGAGGGTAGCGCAGGTACGGGCCAGTCACGACTGGCTGTGTTTGGGCCATTATTTGGAGGCACAGCCATTAAGAGGCCTTGATACTGTGCAACGCAGCAGGGTGCTCGACATCCGCGCTGGAAACCACACGGCTTGGCCCCTGCTTATCGGGCTGTCAATAAAACGAGATGGGATACAGCGGTCGGGGCCAGGTGCTCCCTTTCCCTTCCCACACAGCCGCGCTCTCCAGAAGCAGATCAGGCGGAAACGCAAATCTGTCCAGCCGGTTTTCCCTCTGCCGTCACCACGCTGCTTTACAACGCCCCCCCCCCCCCCGCACTCCCCTCCTCCCTTTCTCTCTCTCACATACACACTCACGCACGCGCGCTTACACTAAACCGCACTGACAGTTGCTTCAGTTTTAATTTCCAGTTTCGATATATGGAAACAATTTTGCAACTCAAATAGGTCTACTAATGATAATAAATACCAGCCTATACGTTTGCATGTAAGATTTCTGATGCATATGTCGCAGCCACGTATATTTGAACAAATGTTAAATATCGGATGTGCTGATGCGGACTTTAAAAGGACAATGGACACGCTGTGTAACACTTGGGGGGAATATCTATGAAGTTCCCTGGGATGTGCCAATCTCTTGCTCGCTCGGACTGATCAAATTTGATACATATTGTGTAATGATCGACCTCCCCTCTCTAACCATGCAGAACATTATGCTGCCGTAGCCTGCGCCTCGTGAGCTTATTGTTTACTGCCACTGTGGCAGCCAGAGAAAAATGTCCTGGGACCGAGCATGTTACCAGAAAGCAGAGGGTGCAGCAGGAGTTGGTGCTGTGCTCAAAAGGGGGTGTTTCATCCGCCTAAATAAGGATATGTTGCGATGGAGTCGAGGAGGTAAGTTTGATCTGAACTTCAAGTTTAAACTGCCAGTGACATAGACACTAAATTTGATTAGTTTTGCTCCAGAATTTTTCCGCTTCTCATTGAATTTGGTTTTAAGATTTTAAGAGTGACCAAAGTTGGTCAAACTCGAGCCTGATGGCATTGATAGGTTATTAGGTGTGTTCCTGCTCCTCACTATCCCACTCAAACAGCAGGCGTGCAGAGATGTTTATAGGCCATCTGATATTTTCAATGTAAGTGTCCAATGATAATATAGCCTAATTACCTCCCCATACCCGGCCAACACAGTCCTCGTCTGTTCCTCTCTCTCTCTCTCCTCCTGTGTGAAATGTTTTAATAAGCCCTACACGCTCTGTGTGCAGAGTTTGATTTGTTTTTTCTCCATGCTCCCCGGTCCTGGATCGAGACATTAGCCGAATTCCCCCGGGGTGATTGGATGCAATTTGTCCGGAGTAGACAGGCACGTCCTGGATGTTAGGAATTCACTTTGGCTCAACGTGACAAGTCTGACTTCGATCTACAATTGCATCTGAGAGTGCAGTGGGCGGAACGATCCCATGCCACTAAGTGTTCTCTCCCCCCCCTTCCCTTTTGTGTGTGTGTGTGTGGGGGGGGGGCATTCATAACTATTACATTTGCGACACCACTAATTTGCTAGTGAGGCCTTCCAAGTGCGGGCTGTTGCGGCGGTGGTCAGACTGGAGAGGGGAAGCCCATTGGAGGGCTAGCGTGCCTAAAATCCATGACCCTTTAAATTAGATCATACATTGACAGTGGACTAAATGTATAAAAAAAAAACTACAAAAAGCAAGACTGACACCTGCCATTCAGACTTGGCTGTGATTGATTTTGATGCTCCGTGTTGGCAACAATAATGCTGCTGTTTTGCGCAGGGCTGAGTAGGCGCATTTATCACTCGCTTGCCAGGAGTGGCTGAAGTCAGTGTCCGTGTCGCGCTGTGAGTTGACAGGGGAAAATGGGAGCTAACGAGGTTGTCAGATGTCCTGACAAGACAAATGAGAGCTCGTCACTCCCTGCGCTTTAATAACGTTTAATGGAAACGTATTGCATCGTTCAAAATACAGTGTTACACATACCGGGTTCTGGCGGAGACGCAGTTAATTACGCACGGAGGTAAATTACGCATCAGCCAAAGGGTGTTGGCCTGGATTCATTACCACCAAACAGTATGGTTTCTATATAACGCCTTTACCAAAGTATGTCGACCTTGGACTTTGTGTGGTTACTTTTAACGAGCAATAGAGGGACGTTGACCACGATGAAAGCAAAATTGAATTCAGAATTAATGAAGTCAGAATTAATGAAAAAGTCTAGGGTCACATCTTTGCGAAAGTGGAAAATGTTCAGCTCACTTGTTAATTGTTAAATGAAAGATCGGAGTCTTGTTGATATTTTGTAATATTTGCCTCTGTAGATGCACGAAATTGTACCACAGGGTTCAAACCCCACTAAAAAAACCTTTGACGACTTTATTTTCCAGGTGTAAATATGCAGGTGCAATATAACGGTTTCGCCTGTCACCACCTACAACTGTGTGCACCGAAATGATTCCCCCATCCCATGTTCTGTGAGCCGACTGCTTTTGGTGAATAGGGTTGAGGCTGTGCATTCTCCTGTGTGATTCATGCCAACACAGTGTATGGTAGTTGTGGTCATGATACATAATCCCCAGGGCAGTGCTGACGCTGAACTCCAACTAAACCGGAATGCTCCAAGTATACGGTTGTACTAAATCACGGTTTTTGATTTATTTCCTAATATCCGATTATTAATAGGCGTGTATTGTATTGCACTGCTCCTCTCAGATACTCTTATTGATGCTTCCTCTATCATCTGACTCACACGGGAAGTATATTTTTCTCCCAATGATATACTGTCTGCAAAACCGCGTTCAGATGCGCTGGTTAACGAGTGACAAATGCCAAAAAGGAATATTTGACCAAGACGAGGTTACTTCGCAACGCTGGACCCGCACATCAAAACATGTAATCCAGAAAGAAAAAAAAAACATTGTTTCGTCAGTCTCTTCCAAACTGAAATATCGTACTATCAAAAGTAATCACAGCCTATACTGTAGGCTTTTTAAATGTGAGTACTCCGGATCTCTCCTCATTACTTAGCGTAGAGGCTCACCTCCCCACGATCCGACGAGTGAGTGACAGGTGATGGGGAGGCATTTGTAAAGACCGTATGCGCTCCTTTCTCTCCTGATGGAGGGGGCGGAGTGAGCACGTAAAAATAGACATCATTTTACTAATGCCATCACCTGGCCTCTGGCACTTTCCTGTGCAGGGTCGGAGCGGCCGAAGCACCTGCTGCAGGAGGAGCAGCGAGAGAGGATCCGGAGGGAGGTAATTATACTGTCTGCACCGGTGCACACATGGTCACATACTGAAAAACCCAGCTACGCGATTTATGTAGACGGGCGGATCGGCTGTATAGAGGCTATTTTTGGGGCGTAAAACTATAACAAATGTTCAAATGAGCGAATAAATGCTTATGTGATGCCTGCGTTGCGCACGGGCCAGTGGGACTGCGAACAAGCCTCTGAGCAAGAGGAGAGACAGAACATGTAACACCAAATGTGACAAACTCAACGCGGATCTTTGTGATATGTATAAATGGATGCAGCGGCACAACGCTGTACGTAAGCCCACACAGATGACTGGGCTATGTAAAACAACACACACTAAATCAGGCGATAACGACGACAAACCGTCTGGAAAATGGAAGCACACAGTGCAGCAAGCAAAAAAAAAAAAATCACTTCTCTTCGCCTTCCTCGCTCTGTGTCCGGATGACAAATCCTATCCTGGAGTAAATATTTTGAGAATAATTGAACTGATTGTTGTTTGCAAGTTTCTCTGTCTTGAAAGCGAAAGCGGCAGCTCGCCCGTGCAAGCCTCATAATGACTTTGAGACCATTGGCAACATATATCATAATGTGGCCAATCGTAAATGGTTAATATGCAATTCTGCGTAATATGTCAGGATGCATTATTGATTCGCTCCCCCCGCAAATATTATTTTAACACTGAAACATAGTGAAACATGATAGTTAACAGCATCTCAAAAGCTCCTGAAAAACAGTGGTCATTAAAATGTGAAACAAGCTGACCTCTAGTTCTTTAAGGAAAGCTCACTGAAGGCTGCCACACTATAACCGCACAAAATAGAATGCAAAAGGTGGAGAAATGAAGAGGAGATTTTTTTTGTGACACTGTGTTGTACCCAGAACGCATAGATTATTGGGGACTTCTGTGAGAAAAATAATAACTTTCGGGTCAGTGGTTCTTTATTGATCTTATGCACTCCATTCCACCCCCTCATAGGCCGGTTATTCAGCAGCACCCCGCTGTGGATACACACTACATTTCAGCCTATGCAGTGTTAAGCCTGCGTGCTGGCAACAGAAAGCCTCTGTATAGAACACGAAACGTTTCTAAATCTAATCACAAACGAACCGTAATTAGACAAGTAATTACCGGCGTAATTAAGAGCCTCTTTCTGCTCGCTGTGCTTTGATATGGATGGCCAGCGAGCTGCGCGCTTTATGGCGCACAGGCAGCAGCAGCGGCAGCGGATAAAGTCTTTATTATTATTGCTGGAAACCCATCTGGTAATAGTCTTGCCCGAGACCTCCTCCCCCCTAATCAAGGTTTTAATTAAAGACGGTTGAGGGCCATGGAGAACATGAAGGCCAGTAATTAAGACTAACATTGGACCCTAACAGATGCAACCCTCCTTCTGCGTTGATGCAGAAAAGGGAAGCTCACAAACCAAGCGCGGTGTAGATGTAACAATAAATAAATAATGATGGATTGGCTGTCGCTACAATAACATGAAGATATAAACAGGGAAATAGTCATTTATTTATTTTGCCCGCGTTATTTGTTGTCATATTTCTTTGACATGAATGGATTTGTGGGCTGTGGGGTTTTGTTGCGAGAGAAAGCCCCCCGGTCACACTGCATTAGTCTGATGCCTGCGCACTACAGTGCGTCATCAGAGTCCAAAGAGGACGAAGGCTGGACATGATCACTATTCTCACACACAAACACACACACGCGCACGCTAATTCACATATTATTCTTAAATGATTTGCATACAAAATATTGTTTTTTTTAATATATGTATTTGAGGAAATATGACGATGAGACGATGAATGATTTAAATTAGATTACAAATGAGAGAAATAGTTAAAATGATGCTTGCATAATTAATTGATTCCAGGTGGATGAATGATCTAAAGGTAAGAGCCAGGTTTCAGTATATATGGCACCACAATAATAATTAAGCAACACATTAGCTTAATTGCTGATAGAAACCTGCAAAAATTTGGATTTACGAGCAACCGTGTACCTGCAATCAATCATGCAGAAATACGGTAAAAAAAAAGGGTCATGTGTGATTATCAATATTCATCACTCGCTTCCATGTGTGGCCACTCATCCACTCCCTCTATAAGCACGCACAAACTCTCCAATGCACCATAAGTTGCATTGTGGAAGTTAAAGATTTTCACTTCTTCAGATGGGCCAGCAGATGGGCGGACGTTTAGCCAAAATCCCCCACGAAGTCTCCCTCCACCCCCCCCCCTGCCTGCTCAGCCACCACTGGAGAGGGCCTTCGAGAGAGTTGAACTTTGACTTCTCGACCTCGTCACATCTCCCTTAACAAATGGCAGAGCTGAAAACAAGTCGAGATGATGGAGGGATGCAGAATGTTGTGAGGTGCACCAAAATAAAAAGTCTCCATTATCTCCCCTCTTTCCTCTCTCAAGCACACAAGCAAGAACTTAAGCCCATAACAATGACAACTTTGACATATCTAACCGAATTCATGGTAATACTATGATATGTTTTGATAGGGCAGGATGCAAACTTGCTAGACGTTTTAGAGAGCAAATGTTAATATTGTGCGTCAATCGGGTCAAGAATTTTCAATGGACATAGGAACGATAAAGGCATCAAAAAACAGTCCAAATAAACTACACCTCAAGTCTTAAATGTAAACCAAACGTCTTATAAAACCACCTTAGGTGATAAAGGAGAAAATAACTTTGCCTGAGTGCTGCAGTGTGGCCGAACGCCACTTGTAGAGCTTTTCTGCCCCCTAGTGGCCACCTAGAGATCGACAACCACTCTGCCCGATGCTGCTGTCCTCCAGCATCGATACATGCTGCTGGTTTGATTTGCACTCTGCTAAACAAAAGGTCACCTGGCACTGTTTGTATTCAGGTGAACGTATTTGGGGTCACGTTACTGTTACTGTTTGAGACCGCTCTCTATGCTTTGAGATTTGTTTAGAATTATATCAGATAACATGGAAAACGTTTAGTTATTATCTACGTTTAATTCATTTGGGGTGAACGTGAATGAGGATCAGTTGGGGACACGTGATATCGTTATTGCTAATCGTAATCTATATTTACGCTCTGAGCTGCTGTAAAAGTGATATTTTCCGACACTATTAATAGAGTACTCGGCCTATTGTGACCTTCTTGTGTCATTCACTTGTTGTAATCCCTCATTTATGAAAACCAATAGGTGGTTATGGCATTATAGAACATGATGTGAGAACAAATGTAACTTCATAAATACTATTGAAGTGGATTATATTATGTTATATGCCACAGGATGCCCGGGTTTCGCTGAAGTTGTTAAAGACAATACAATAACACATTCTGCTATAAATATGGTAAGGAATCTGACATATTATTAAATTATATTACCGTTTGAGAAAAAACGGTCTCTATATCAGTATTTATGGGTATACCATGAATATGTCGAGCATAGTTGAACAACAACAGACCTGTTTGTGTGTATTAAGAGACTGTAACCAGTCAAATGTTACGGTCAGGTTATCATACATTAGCTATGTATATAAATTGCAATACTCATGAGCCATAAATTAATAAAGTAATTTTAGAGAGCATTAATATATAACTAGTGTGAATAATGAATAAGAATTCATATTTAAAATTTAATTTGAATACACACAAAAGTTACCATTTTGTAGTTTTGGGCAAAAAAACAAAGCCAAAGGAAATGATATTTAAATGTTTCAGAGCATTAAGAATACAGAATATCCTTTCATTACCCCGTCTGCTGACTTCAGTGCTGTAGTAGAGAGTTATAAAACTACAAGTTCCTGTACATTGTATATACAAATTCATGCTTTTGTGAAAGTATCAATTATTTCCCCTTGTATTTGTAGCTTTTTTCATTAGGAGAAAAACACTGACCACAGGCTTTAACTATGACCCTAACCCTTTCTTTACCACTGCATCACTAGTTACAGGAGAGATGAACTCTAATTCGTTCTGCTTCAGGTATACAACTCCATAATAACCCAGTAATGTTAAAAGAATGGGGCTTAATTTTCCATCTGATTGCCTGGAGAGAAATGTCAAATGTATTGGATCGAGACCGGTGTTTTAATCATTAAGGGAGCACAGTAAAGTTTGATAAAGAGGTATTGCGGTTGTGCTACTCGTGCGTAACTATATTGATCAGGTGAGTCTGGAGCTAATATGAACAGATTTTAGTGAATCTTGGAAATTGAAAACATCTCCAGTGGACACACTGCGTCTCTGCTGTAACATCTTGTCCTGAAATGGAAATGTCTGTCCCTTAGGATCTCAGTGTCTCCCTCTCTTTCTCTCTCTATGCATGAAGGGAGGTTATCATTTATTTGACAATTTCTGCCTGTAAGTGCAGGCTTTAAGTGCAGTGTTTTCATCTACACCTAAGATAGCGACGGACCAGGACAATTTAACAGGCAATTTAACTGACCGTGTGTTAGGGAAGCTGTCTGAGTTCCACTCTCTGCCAGACCGCCATTGGCATGATGGATGTAGGCAGTCTGGGCTAGGTGGACACACACACACACACACACACACACACACACACACACACACACACACACACACACACACACACACACACACACACACACACACACACACACACACACACACACACACACACACACACACACACACACACACACACACACGTGAATACAAAGTTACACTGACACGCCGCGCTGCCATATTTTCCCAATACAAACGCATATGGGCCAATGCATAGCCAACCCCCTTCCATTAAGTCAACATCTTGTGCTGGCGGTTGGAACAGTGTGGGGCTGGAGTCGGGTTGTCCAAATCCGTCAGTAAGAGGAGGCAGAGGCGTTTGTCATCCTCCTCTCTGGGCACCATCATCCTGGAAGAGAGAAAGGGGGGGGCACAGGGTGGTGGAGCTATGCAGCATCTGGCTCTGGTAGCTCCAGCTGCAGGGAGAGAAGGGGACAGGAGCTCTGCTGCAGCCCAGGGGAGACACACTTTCTGCAGCCAAAACCGCTCCACCACCATCTTTCTGCTCGATGGAGGAATAGCGAGTCAAGTAAGATGGAGAAGAAGCTTGCAGGCGTTGTCGATAACCTGAAGTGAGGAAGAAGATGTAGAAACAGAAAGTAGTTGTATTTAGTTTCTTGATTAGGGTTTGGGGGGGTTCAATTTTTATGGCAATCTGGCATCGATGTGACTTTGATCTCTTGAATTAGGGTTACTATGGAGACAAACTGCTTTACATCACATACGATTAAGGTCGTTGTGGCTTCACGTAAAGAGTTTCCTCTGTCACAAAACAACCCGGCAGCAAGGCTGGAAACAGCGTTTTGGCCTCAAGGGCACAGTTCATTTTTTATTCAAACAAGCCACAGTCCAGAGAAGGTGTAAAGAAAGTGATGTGACGTCAACTGACTGAGAATGTTGGACCAGAGGAAAATGTCACCCAAATGATGACCCATAAATCACAGGCCACAGACACACAGCCAAGGCCTAGAGACAGTCTTTAGCATCTAACGTCAGCACACAAATGATGTTCAGCCAGTGGCGGACATTTAGCACCAGACTCCATTGGCTCGCAGGCCACTTTGTCACAGATCTATGGATGATTCAAAGCCCGGGGACGGCATTTAGTATTAGCACTTAATGTCCCAGTGTGTTTCAGGGTTCGCTTTTAGGCAATATAGTTATGCTGATTGAAGGAAGGCGATCAAATGAGATGTTTTGAGGGAGAGGATGAGAAGCACTCGGGGGGGGGGGGGGGGGGGGGGGGGGCAACACAGGCATTGTCTTATTGTGAAGCATGACCTTTATCGGGGAAGGCTCTAGTTGGCTGAGGAGCCCTGAGATGTCCTCTGGGATTAATTAACCCCATTCTCCCATTAGGCCCCTGGGATTTGCGTATCGCAGATTGGGAGAAGTCCACACAAGGAGCGTACACAAATTGTTCTCTTGATTTCTACCAGGTGTGTGCACTTCCTGTTCAAATTTAAAGACATCGCCCCCACCACCCGTCCCCCATAATGGGTCTAATCAAAATGATATGGGGAAAAAAGGCATACACGGACCAAATATCTAAAAAGGAAAACAAAAACCGCCTTATAAAGGTTTCTTTTTTCTTGGATATAACACAGACCGTCACCAAATTTTAACACCGTTGTGTTTCAGCCGGAGAAGTTAATGAAATTAGCGGCACAGATCAAAAGCATCTGTCTGATGTCACTAATGATGTGTCAAGGGGGCCGCCGTGTGCTATTGTTCTGATAGCCTATAGATGCATGTCTGTAACGTGATGAATGTCATATTCTCAAAAGAGAGAACACAAATTTGCCATTCTTTGCGTCAACTGGACCATTACTGTCAATCATGTGGACGGCTACAGAAAGCCAGAGGGGTGCCGGCTCACACAACAAACGCTGGTCCCCAGAGTCCCATGATGAAGCTCCCCAGACGGCCTGCTGTAACAGCTCCAGCTAATCTTCTTTTCATGGTCTTCATTACGACCTGTCAGCACATAAATTGACAGTAAATTGCCATGTTTATTAACACAGCGCTAAAACAGCTTCCTTAACTGTTCTGCCCCCTCGTGCAAATGTTAACGTTTAACAGTGACCAATGGGATCAATTAAGATGCAGCATAAAATGATGCTGTGCCTAAACAAATCCCCCCCTAACACACACACACACACACACACACACACACACACACACACACACACACACACACACACACACACACACACACACACACACACACACACACACACACACACACACACACACACACACACACACAGGGCCTCCCATTCACAATCCCACCTTAATATGCTTCCTCAAACATGATGTCCTCTGTTGATGACTCCTTTTGAAGACCTATTCAGACAGACACTTGCTCGCCACATATTTGCAGCTCGAGTAACGATGGGAAGAGCCATGCTTCACGGAGCACTTCCCCAACAGAGGCTTGAGTCTGAGACTTGCCGCGGCCTTTGCCATACAACACTGTAATTACTAGATCAAATCTGCTCAAATTGAGGCAACGCTGTTCTGTGATCCCTCCTATACTAATCAGCACGCTGAGGTATGGCGGTGCGACTATAAATTGCTGACTTAATTAAAACCCGGACCTCTCCGTCATCTAATTACAGGCAGAAAAGGTTATTGCTTCAATGCAATTTTCCAAATACGATTCCCTCACAGTTATTAAAGGCTCAGGCGTCGTTTATTGTTTCAGATTTTTCAATATGGAAATGGCCCTGATGACAGACGTAATGACTCGGGGAAAACGCTTCATCTCGATAGTGGCCTGGCACGGTCATTTGTCTGAGATAAGTGGAGCGGACAGGAACTGGGAAATGTCATGGGAGGCATCCCATGATTGCCTTCACTTTACAGTTGTCATTAAACAGAGCAAAGGTTCCTTTTCTCCTATGTGGCAGCAATGAGAAGTTTATTAATCTATCCGGGATAGTATGGGCGGTGAGTTATTAGAAGTATGTGAATTCACACGGGGGGAGGGACATTGTGGAGAGTGATTGTGTGAAGAGAGACTATACTCCCTGTTGTTGTTGAGTCAAAGCGACATTCTACTTCAACTCCTTCAGGAACCACCCCCCTAAAACCAGATGGAAAAGAACTGTGGAGGTGGTGACACAAAACTGATATTCATCAAAAGCAGCAAAGAGAAATCCAAAGAACACAGCGCAAGCCCAGACTATTTATTAAAAACGATGGAGAAACCTTGGTGAAAATGCACCTCATGAAAATAAAGCAGCGGAGAAAATTGAGGAATAATGTCATTGAATTTTCAAAAGGTCGTAACAAAGGGAAATGTACCAAATTTCCTCTCCTGAGTGTGATGTACGAGGGGGCTGTTATGCTAAGATTAGCACAACCTTATTTTAAAAGCTCCATTGTTTGTTGGTCAGCCAGTCATTTTTTTTGTCAAATCTTCCTTTTTCAAATGTTAACATTTATTAACTATTACTTCCATTATCGTTTCATATTATCTCAATAAATTATATCATTGTTTGGCAGAAAAAATTAAAAGGCCCGTTGAATTTACCATTGCCCAATTACAAGTATGCTATTGTTCTATAAAGAAGAAGCCTTTTCGTCGACATGTAAAATCCCCAAAACATTAAACACCTAAAAGTACCGTTTAGATGGTCAGACGTTTGAGCAACATACACAGAATTAACTGCAAAAACCAGTGCAATGGCCTTGGCCACATGCATACCAAAACAGGGCTACTTCGTATTGAGCAAAAATGTAGCGTATCATTTACCCTCAGGTTAGATGCACTCATTTTTAAGTAAAAAGGGCCACATGGACTTCAACAAATTAGTGTAGAATCTCAGTTATTTATAGGGACTTAAATATGAACAAGTTCTTATGAATTGTCGACGCACAGACAAACTAAAGAGAAGTAAATGAGATACGCGCAGACTGTGGCGATGGGCGTGGGGCAGGAAAAGGCCACAACAGAACTGTATATCCCGGACACTAATGCTCTGTGTCTCCCACCATAGGGTTTTCTTAATTACATTAACCAAATGCCTTCTGCAGTGTGTGTAATCTCATGGTTAACTGAACACCCCTGTAGCTGCAACCCCCCCTTCTCTCGCTCTGTGAAATATTCATGTTGAAAGCCACTCTTCCCAACTACTTTTTCTCTCCAACATGTTAATGTCTGCAGTTGTTCAGCTACTATTGTTTAAGATTAATCTTTACTTCTCAGTAACCTTCAGCACAGAGACAATGCCTCAAAAGCATCCAATATTATCTGTTATAAAAATGATATACGTTCTAAATCGAGTAAGTTAAACGCTATTCTGAAGATTAAACATCAATGATATTGTTAGCAGAAAATGTTATTGTTTCTTCTTGCAGGTGAAGCTTGTGGTATGCATGTCTAATACCATTAATACAACCATATGGCAAAGACGTTACAATGTTTAGAACTTTCAACACAGACGAGGCCTCAAAAGCATCCAATGTTATCTGTTATAAAAAAGGTATACGTTCTAATTCGAGGGAGTTAAGCACTATTCTGAAGATTAAACATCAATAATATTGTTAACAGAAAATATTATTATTGCTTCTTGCAGATGAAGCTTGTGAGATGCATGTTTAATACCATTAATACCAGTAATATAGAAAATACTTTACACCGTTTATGTTCATTGGTATAACTAAGCATATTTAAGAGGTACATCTCACTGGGAAAAGAAACATTTGTATTTCTACATGTCTGCACAACACCGTCATTCAAATTGACCAGGCAGGACTAATTTAAATACATTAACTATTCATTAATAGAATAAAGAGGCTAGTTAGCCCCAGGGTCCCTTTATAATCATAAACTGGGGTGTACTATTTATGCAAAACAGTAAAGTGCCATGTGCTGGCTTATTATGCTGCTGATGAATGGCAAAGTACACATTTCTCCTGCCCACAGAGGAAGATTAGGCACGGCAGTGTCAGCAACTTGTTTCCAGGGTACAGATTATGCTCCTCCATATTACAGCTAGTTAAGATGCATCCAAGTAATTTGATTCTTCAAGTCATCTTCATGTAGAGATGATCGCACCCCCCTGCCCATGCAAATTCTCTCTATGTCTTTCTTAAAACATTATGTCGCAAGCATTAAGTCAACAAGACCAGGGACACACTCGCAGTGACACACGTACTGGACTAGAACTGCATGTAGTAACTAGACTATTGTTTGTCTAGATTTAATAACAAGATACACCTTTTTCTCTCGGTCCAACACCTCAACCAAAATAATCTACCAAAACAGAATGATCCAATACCAGTGTGCGAACTCATTGAGTTGTATATAATTTGTAAAAAGATTTTCCGCTGCTCATTTAGTTTGTCACATCTTGCATTTTTGCTCTATTTGTATCAAAGACCTGTCATATTTCTATTGCCAGAGGATAGTTGCGGACAGCTGGGACACCTGTGCCCACTTTTCCCTGTTCCCTGTCTGCTTCCCCCGATAGCTACCTCAATAGCTTTGGGTTATCTGCAGGCATGACAACAAAGTGAGGAGAAGCTCAGAGACACATATAGGGAGGGGACATTCAAATTCAAGATTTTTATTGTCAATTACACACGCCCTGTGAATTGAAATTCTTGTGCTTGCCTTTTCTGGAAAGCCGACCAATTTTAAAACTAAAATAAAAATACAATATTTACATAAATGTACATGAAATAAAAATAAGGCAGAAATGAGGTAAGGATAAGGCGGAAATGAGGTAAGGGGAAAAGTGCAAAACTGAGCAGGTTGTAAAAAAAAAACCTTAAATTAAATGTGTGTAATATAAATGAACAGTACAGTAACAGTAAGTGAAATCCTAACAAGCTAAAGTGCAGACCAGTTATGAGTTAGGTTATAGAGTCCTCTCAGCTGTTGATGGCTCTAATGGCAGTGTGGGGAAAAAAATAGTTTTTCAGTCTGGTGGTCCTGCATTTGGCACTTCTATACCTCCTGCCTAAGGGTAGAAGCTTGAACAGTCTATGTTGGGGGTGAGTGGGGTCTTTGAGAATGGAGGACATTGATTTGTCTGCGCAGGTAGACGTTCCTCCCCAGTATCTTTGCATGGGTAAAAGTTGTTACTGCCATATTATTGCGTTTAATTCTATATAAACGCTGTAACAGGAGACATTCTGACGTGTAAAACAGGGTGAATACAGGTGAAATGAATACAATTAATTATGTCCCCATTCTATTTTGTCACAGCCATTCTATGTTTGTTTGAAAGTACGCACAAAAGCAGGGCCCTGGCCCACCTTGATGAAACAGGGTCAGAATTAATACAACTATTTACACCTGTGTTTATCCTGCAGGGTCAATAAAATGGCTACTGAGACAAAGGCCTAAATCTCAATTTAAGCAAAAACGAATGCATTGCTCTTGCACCCTCCCTACATTCCGTTAGTTAAGACACTACAGGTTAGTTACTTCTCTGGAACCAACCGAGCGGCCCGCAAATCTCAAAACTCAAACCCAGCAGCTACAATTCTTTTTTTGTCTTGTTCATAAGAGACAACAGTGCGTCAACACACACAACGCTATAACTTAAACTCCCAGGGACACTCATAAGGCTTTGGTTGGTTGTTGTTGACTCTACAAGGATGCATATTTGTGGGTGACGGTGGATATTAAAGTGGGGGACTTGGACACGTGCACAAACCCTTACGCTCGACACGTTTACACACAGCCACGCTGTCGTGGCACATTAGTATGAGAGGGAACTCGGCCGTGAAAAATAAACGACCCGCTCCGTTGGGTTTGCAATGTGGGGACAGTTAGTTACTTCCCCTGCTTACCTGTTTCACAGTGACCGGTACCGAGTCCACAGCGGGCTGACTCTACGCGTCAGCGTGCAACGTGGCGCTCGAATCCCTCTCGCGTTACCGACAGCCCGTGGACCAATGACAGGGCTCCTGTCAGCGGGGAGGTCGGACCTCGCTTGAAACGGCCCATGTGCTTGGCTGTACGTAAGGCGGCAGAATATCCCGGTTTGGTTGCGTCCCTCCTTCCGAAAAAGGGGGACGGGATTGCCCCAAAACCGCTTGAGTGAAGTCCGTAGGTGTTGTCAGCGGACCTGTCTGAAGCCCCAGGTCCCCTCTGAAAGTTTGCTTATTGAAACATTGTTGCACACCGCTGCTGAACAGAAGACGTCAGCTCGGTTTGGGTCGTGCACGAGCGGTTCAAAGTGGCCACATTGCCGCCTGCTCATTGTCGGTGTGACGGGCCTGTTTAGAAAACAACAGCTCGCGACCTGCGGCTTCATCTCGAGCTTCATCTGCAGCTTCATCTCCGTCCGATGGAGCTCCTCGGCTTCGTGTGCGCCGCGCTCCTGTGCGCTGCCGCGGTGCACGGTAAGCCCACGTTGAGGAAAGACCGAGTTATTCACGACCAAGAACTGGGCAGGCAAGCCCACGAAGACAATACGAGCTTCCAATACGACCATGAGGCCTTTCTCGGCAAAGAGGAAGCCAGGACATTTGACCAGCTCACTCCCGAGGAGAGCAAGGACAGGCTCGGGTAAGGACATGTCGTCACACTCTCTCGACACACGATTTTGATTTTGTCACGGGGCTTATTGTGTTAAATCACGCGAGTCCCACCACCCCCCCTTCCCACGAAGGGCTCTGTTGCGTGTAACTGTTTGGGGGGGCTGAGGAAATTAACATCTTAATGCGAGTGCCTGAGAAAGATTCGCACAACCCGGCGATGTAAGACGTCATTACGTCACCGGCTCGAGCCGCACGCTCGAGTTAATTGCTCGGCCCCAAAATCTTAATTAAACATGGCCGTCAAAGAAGCGTTTGTAGGTGGCGAAGTTTGAGCGCAGTTAACGTGGCAGGACACGGTCTTCACGTAGAGCTGCTGTCACCTACCGCCGTGGGGAGGCCCCACACTGTGCGTGCCACGTGGTTCTCTGTGTTTTCTTTTTTTAGCCACTGCCTGGTTGACAAGTTGCCACCGTGTAACACACGTTGGCTCAATGGGGCTAAAAAAAAAAAAAATCAGTTTCCTGTGGTGTTGAGAGTGGGAGGACCCTTCCATCCCAACGTGGCAAAGCAGGTCTAAGAATACAGCTACACGGCATTCTTCACCAGGATTTCTCCGTTAGCCTGCTGTCTCCCGTAGGAGTAGTCCCATTATAGTAAAAGTGCTGCGCCTGAATGTGCGTTTCATTCGTTTAGTCCCCTGACCTCCAATAAGGATAATATCTTTTGAGGCGAGACGCATCGCAAAGATCCCTTCACCGTGAACGTATGTATGATAACTCTTAACAAAATGCTCCCTGTCGTTCTGTTCTCTTTCTTCCAGTAATATAGTGGACAGGATAGACAGCGACGCGGATGGCTACATCACCACGGATGAACTCAAGGCTTGGATAAAACGCGTGCAGAAGCGTTACGTCTATGAGAACGTGGCGAAGGTGTGGACGGACTACGATCTCAACAAAGACAACAAGATTTCGTGGGATGAGTACAAGCAAGCCACATACGGATACTACCTCTGTGCGTAATGTTTCCTTCCGGCCCGGGTCGCTTCCTTTTTGACAGCACGGTATTAAAGTGGCTATTTCCATGTGTGACAGTAACCTGATTTTAATTCCTCCCCGTTAGCAAACCCGGAGGAGTTTGACGAAGCAACAGAACAGTTTAGCTTCAAGAAGATGCTGCCCCGTGATGAGAGGAGGTTTAAGAGAGCTGATCTGGACGGGGACTTGGCAGCCGACAGAGAAGAGTTCACATCCTTCCTCCACCCTGAGGAGTTTGAACACATGAGGGACACAGTGGTCCTGGTAAGTTTCTGTAACCACATGGTTGTTATGGATGTAAATTCAGATTTGGATGTTAGTCAAATTTTCAGTTATGTCGATCTTTAATTGTCTAGGAGCAGATTTGAGGTTGTAATCCATGTGATCTTTTCCTTATTGGTCACTTGGATAGAGGTGCTATGTGATAACACCTTAATGAAACTTCAACTGGGCCACGAAATGATTGACTTTCTGTATTTTTTTGTGGAACAGGTCCAGTGGGATGGACGGACTGTCCCATTTAAGACTCGATCTTTAAATATAAATTTAGCTTCATGGAACAGTAGCGTGGCAAATGTTAGCAGTGATGCACTATGCTGCGCTCTTCATAAAAGTTGTATTATCCATTTGACAGAGTTAATAATTAATCCCTCATTTTGTGGAATCATCAAATGTCATCCAGTATGTTCACGGATTGTGGAAAATCTGGCCGAAGATCAGTCTTGTTCTCACAATATTAAGAGGTTCAGCTCTTTTCTTTTCTAACACGGGTCTTTTCAAACAACCACAAACAATGGTTGAGGTTGTTCTACGCGGAGAGGGAAGGAAAGGACACGATCGTAGGATACCAGGACAGCTCACTAATGGAGTTTGTAGCTCAGGCAGTGTGCACCTACACACTCATTCACATAACAGAGGACTCTGTTTAATGTTGGGCTTCGTACCTACCTGAGACCTCCGCTGCATTACACTGTCCACACTCCCCAGTGTCCCACAGGAACGTCCCGGTAGTTTGGAACGGCATATTTTATAGAGTCTTCTCATTGCCGTGCTTGCGTTTTCCCATTCCATTTTATTTGTCATGCTGGCTCAGGTTCATGGTGGTCCGAGGTGATTTTATAGGAAGACGTATAAAACATCTCTATCCCCGCTAGTGGTTACAGAGGTCTACGTGGTTATATCTTTTCTGTGAATGTGTCCTTTCTTGTTTACACGCAACCCTTTACAGGTTCAGTGGTTTATAAAACGGGTGAAATGTGGTCGTTTTTTATTAGTCAGCTGTTAGCCTACAGCAGCTACTCTGCTTTTAATCATTCAGTATGTTTCAGTGAAGGCATCTCACCTGCAGGTGATGCATACAGTGATTTCAATCCGTGTACCTGGGTGTATGTTGTTGTGCCAATATCTATTGCCATTAGTGTACATTTCTGTCAGTTGCTAACTCGTGGGGTGACACGGCAACCCTTTAAATAACCGTTCAGTCAAATTCACAATGTTAAATCTACAGTAAGAGGTAGAAACCATCCAGCTGCGCTCTGAAGAGCCAGTGTTGGCTCATCGTTTAACGTGCCTCTTATTTGCAGGAAAGGGACACGTGTTTTTCTTTTATTACTCAAAGCGAGAGTTCCACTAATGTTGACCCTTGTGTGTCCCTTTTAATGGTTTTATTGACTCACGCAGGAAACCTTAGAGGACATTGACAAGAACGAAGACGGACACGTGGATGAAGATGAGTATATTGGTAAGTTTAAGCAATACATAAAAATGAATCTGGTTACTCAAAAAAAGTAGATATTCGATAACAAGACGCTATCTAATGCAACAAAACTACGCCTTAAAAGGATCACAAGAGGCCAGTGGTCACAGACACAGGAGATTGCAGCTCCGGCATAGCTGTTTGTAATGTAAAATTTAATTTATTACACTTTTGATTGACGTTGTGAGTTGAATTGAGGAAGGAATCCCATATTTGTTTGTTGCATAGGAAGTATGTCTGACCACTATTGTTTCATGGAAGTATATTTGAAGCATAAATACCTTTTTTAATTTAGATTTTTTTTTTTTTACTTCCAACATGAACATGCATTGTGTCTTGCTGTTCCAGCCGACATGTTTGCCCACCAGGACGGGGGTCCGGAGCCGGACTGGATCAAGACCGAGCGGGAACAGTTCTCTGACTTCCGAGACTTGAACAAAGATGGTAAGATGGACCAGGACGAAATCCGCCACTGGATCATGCCACAAGACTACGACCACGCCAAAGCTGAGGCCAGACATCTGGTGTATGAGTCTGACCAAGACAAGGTGCGTACTTTCATCTGCATCAACTCGTTTGTCTTCTATGTCTGAGGTCTGTCAGCCTACAGTAAAAACTTTATTGGTAGAACCTTCATTTTATTGTCATTGCGTGGCCTTCGTCTCGTATAAACAATAATGTGCTTTTGTATATTTCGATACGTATGCTGTTATGGTATACGGGTTACTCATCATGCAATCCCCTTGTCCTCCCTCCTCAGGACCAAATGCTGACCAAAGAGGAAATCCTTGAAAACTGGAACATGTTCGTTGGAAGCCAGGCCACCAACTACGGAGAGGACCTCACCAAGAACCACGATGAGCTCTGAGCTCTCACTGCGGCGTGTGTGCGTGTGTGCGTGTGTGCGTGTGTGCGTGTGTGCGTGTGTGCGTGTGTGCGTGTGTGCGTGTGTGCGTGTGTGTGTGTGTGTGTGTGTGTGTGTGTGAAAGGAGGGTTGGTAAACATCTTTGTTTTGACCCAAGTTTGACTCTTGGACCTTCTCCGATCCCCGCAACCACCTCTCCATCCATTCCTTTTAGCAGCGGGACCGATGTCAGAGTGTTGGGTTGTAAGTCAACACTGTAGATGCCGAACAGGAGGGATCAGGGTTGGTCGGACCACTAACACTAAGGGGCCGTCTCGGCTCGGTTTCTGACACTCAGGAGCAAATCCGGACACGGTGGACTTCCCTCTTCATCCACGGTGCCTTCCAGCCGCATCGCCGGCTTCACTGCCTCAGAGATCTGTGTAGATAGTCTTCTAATGAAACCTGTCCAAGCTTAATGCCAAGCTTTTGATAGTACTATTAATGTGAAAATACAGCGCAGAACATTCATTCTGTTTTTATTTATTTATCAAATCTCTTTTGTACTTTGAGCTCGAGAGGAGTACAGCAATTTTTTTTATTTTTCTTTTTTAAAATTCAGATTTTGTTTACATTTTCCTGGCCACATGATTTGATGAAGATTGGTTGTTTTTGGATTAGTTAAGTGCTTTAAGAAATGTTTATTAATTGATTATTAATGGCACGGTATTTGCACATGTTTGGATTAAGTGTAGCCTGTGAATCTTGCTTCTTTTCATTTTAAATGTATTTATTAGTATAATTAGGCCAACAGTATGCTCCCCTTTACATTTCATTTACCTCATGTTACATTTGAGCTTCTTCCTTTTACTGTCTATTTTAGATGATGATGATGTTTTTTTAGTTTGACTAAGTATCTCCACCTGCTACATAACTCAGAGGTCATCTTTTTGTATTAGCTGTACAAATGTATTTCCTGTGCATCTGGCATTGTATATGCAGTATGAACCTGGTGTTCTGCCATGTCTGGTTTTTAAATCCTATGTTCTATATTTCTTAATGTGTACTCCGTATAAAGCCGCATAGAGGTATGCAACTTGTGAAAAGATCAAATTCTGATCACATTGTATTTGTAATCAAATTCATGTAATTTGGCCTTTTCTTTCTTCTTTTTATCTGTTTCTTTCTGTTGTTTTTTTTTCCGTCCCAAACCTCATGGCTTTCACAGTCCACAACACAAATGGGCCCAAACACATTAATAAAACTACATTTCCACACTGAACATGCTCTCGAATTGTGTCAATAAATTAAAGGTGTATATATATATATATATATTTTTTTTTTTTTAAGCCTCAAGGAATAATCATGAATTTGTAATTATTTCTCCTTGAATTATAGCGCAGTAGCTGTATCGCGGGGCAGACTTTGCACTCCTAGTCTGCAGCGATCAGATTCCAGGGACACGATACTTTAAAGTCCTCCACTGCTCACAATTTCCTCCTAGCACTTTATATGTTCTGCGCGTGCTTGAACTTTCACAATGAACGATCAGCTCAAGGAGCTACATCGGGAACAGGCCATTCAAATGTTCAGGTGTGCATTCGACTGTTGATGCATTGAACACTAAGAACGAGCGGATGCCGTCAACACTTCTCGTGACTAATTGCAGTCTGCAGACTCACAGCAGAGACGGAGTTAAGCCGACTTGCTGTTGCTGCTGGCTGTTGCAGTAAAACTCTACTGAGTTGTAACTGAGAAAGCAGCACTGCCACCCAGCCTGTCCCCTCTGCTCGCTCATGTGGAACATATGGATATATGTGTGCCAGTTAGCAAGACAAGTCAAGCGGGACCAATGCGATAAAGCTCATTAGGAAGAAGGGACAGGGCAATGTATGTGTGGGATGCGTTCTTCTTCTGTGGTGCTGTGGAGCCTTCTGCAAACGCTCTCACGGCTGTAAGAGGACAAAAATGTCTGGAAAGCTATTCAGCGCTGACTTTAACGTACATTTCTTTGACATATTCCAGGTTTAGATGACTTTGTAAGAGGACGACATGACAGTAGCAATGTTTATTTCACAACGATTTGCAGAAATAGGTTACCGCATTCTGGCGTGGTTCCACCCGTGAAGCCTCATCCAAGAATACTGATTTGTTTTCAGATAGTTCCGTCTTTGTTCATCTGACAAAACGCTCCCGGTCAGAGGAACATTTAAAGTGGAGGTGTGTTTTTTGTTATTTTCAAATTTGTATTTATAATGCCCGTTGGATAATCTAATGTTTGGTCTGTTGCCTTTCTGAAGGGTGTGGGGTCAGTCTCGCGTCGTGCATTTGAATAATTGGGAGGCCTAAAACACTAAGTAGCTCAACGTACTTCCTCCTGATAGCATATGAGATTTGTCATGTGTCAGGGTGCATCTGTGAGTCTTTGCCAGTGTGTGAGTGAAGGTGGATGAGTATTAGTCGTCCACGCAGATGTAAAAGAACCCAATGTGTGTTTGCCTGAGCACGAGGGGGCACATGGGCTATCTGTGCAGGCTGCCTCGCGGTCATGTTTAACAGCCTGCCCCTCCTGTTTATGATAGGTTCCTAATCATTCACACTGGGGGAGTGTGTGCACAGTGATGCCTTCAGACAGCTCTCATATGATTGTCTGCGTAGATCAACCCCTTTGCACTGATAATAATGAGCCTGCGGGGTGAGAGCGGGGCGGAATCAGTGGGAGAGGAGGGTCATGAAGCTTAGAATATTAGTATATGAAACCCCCTCAGTCTACTTTTTACTTACTCTTGCATCTCATTTCTAAAGTGCTTTTTTTCTTCTTCATAGAACTGCCGTTTCCATATCAGCAATCAACAGCAACAAACCCAAAATGACTATAACAGTTAAACTGCCTGCGTAATAAACTACACTGTGCATCCCCTCCTTCAACTCCCCTGCTCCTCCTGACGCTTGTCATCGTTATGCCCTATTTCGTTCTCTCATTTTCGTCTTTTATCTCTTGGTGTTTGTTCCTTGTTCCCTGGGGATTTCTGGCCCACTGTGTTGTTTGCAATGATCTCTGGGACATCTGAACCATCGTGTGCTGAGGCTGTCGTAACAGGCGTCCGACCCGTTATATAATGACATGCACAATGGCAAGAATACGGCACAATCTCTGCTCATTATGGAGCTGTTTAGACCGTGAACACTCTTAAGGGCCGGACTTTATATACGTGTCTTTGCCTTGATCTGACAGCTTAAGGGACAAGCCGTCCCTTTGTCTTTTTGATGGAGTTCAAGTCATAGTTTCCTGCTGCTGAAACTGCACAGAATGAGGCAAATGACTGCTGTGACCATGCGGACAGGAGCTTAAAACATTGAGAATAATATCATTGTTATTGCTGTTATTGTTATTGGCGTCGTAATTAGATACTATTTACCTCGTTTAATGAGGTGCTTTTTTATTTTTCTGGTAATAAGAAGTAGTTCTAGGGGATCTGACGGGAGGTTCTATTCGTCCCTTCAGCCAAAAACAGATCATGTTCTTTAAAACCACCAAAAAATGTTTCACTGGTCAAATTGTGTCAGACTCCTTCACATCACACTGCGATCCGTTCACCTGTCCCAGACTCCTCAGGCAAACTGTACTGCTGCAAAATAGCTTTCCCCTACCAAAACACACCTTAATGTTTAAGCAAAATCTTTCATCCACAAAAGCCTCACTGACAGTGTAGCACTTAAATAATGGCGAGAACAAGAAAAACATTAAACGCCATCAATCTCAGTTATGTGAGTAAATCAATAAGAAAAACACGAATGAGAAAACATTTACCCTCTTTCCGCCGTGTGGTGGAGGGGCGACATTCGGTGAACTTGGACCTTTGACTTCAGCCTTTATCGAGTCCTGGCGACAGCCCCGATGCCTCGCGGACCATTCCTTCTGTGTTTGTGCAAGTTGTGTGATTGCATGTGTGTGCGTCATGTGCATGTAAGCTAATTTGGGGGCCTCACGTGTTTCTACTTCTGGACAATGAAGCTTGAAGGAATCCATCAATCTTTGATGCCACGGAGAAAGTGGCCTCGTCTGGCCCATCACAGGACTCTACTCCTCCTAGTGGTGATGAGACGGAACAAGAGGAAACTTCTCGCTTTTAACAACTGCGCTTGTGCTCGTCTGTCATCTGGAGTTTTTATGTGCCCATCAACGTGGAGTAGATATGGAGTCGGCCATTAATGACCACCACAATTAGAGGGAAGGATTTAAAGAGCGATACATTTCAATTTAGGAACCATAAACCTAGTGAGTCAGTAACTAATTGTAACTGCTTCTGGAGAAATGGGAGGCCTTTGATCTGAGGTCAGGATAACGCGAAATCAGTAACAAGCAGCTTTTAGGCAGCTGCGTTGCTACTTTAGTTGCCCACTCATTCTGATATAATGATATATGCAGAGAGAAACTTTGGAAGGTTTTTATTAAAAGACGGGCAAAGGGGCCCACAGTGAGGTCGTTTTGGAGTTCATGACAATGAGGGTGGGGACAATGAATTCCAAAGGAGACTATATCTTTGGACAAAATATTTCTTTCGCTCCATTTGTCAACATTTCCTTCCTCTGGCCGTCTCGGCCCGTGTCCCAGCATCTGGATACCTTTGGGATGGAGGGCAGGAGAGGAGAGACGAGACGTGGCCTTGCTTCATCCCTCCCGTACTGCTGTTCCCCGGGGGCCTCGGGTTGGTTTGTGATCTTGTGTCTCACATGATAGAGACGCATCTAATCCTGTTAGACGAATATCTTCCAGCGGTACAGGGGGAGACAGCAGGAGGGAGAAGAGAGGAGAAGATGAAAGACGGGTCGGTTAAGGAGAGAGAAGAGTATTTAAAAACACCGTTTGCTGACCTTGATTTTGGGTGAGAGTATAGCATATCCATGTGTGTGTTTGTTTTTCCCTGCCTGTGTGCCCCCCCATGGGATCCTCCCGGCTGTTGCCTACATATCTGACAGACTTCTCTCAAGGTGTTTTCCCCTCGCGTTCTGTATGTTCCTGCTCCATCTCTGCTCCCTGTGTGAGGAAGTTCACCCTCCAGGCCCCATCTGAGCTCCAGGCCCCCAAGGCTTCTGCATTCCCAAAGCTCCTACACACCGGAGCCCCTCCGGCTCCCTGCGCTACCACAGGGAATACCCCCCCCCCAAGAACCCCTAGGCCCCTCAGACTGTGAGGAGCAGCAGCTCTGCACAAGAGAGCTAGCCCGAAGGGAGGGGGGGGGGGGATGCTGTCTGGGAATACAACTAAGAATATGCTTCACTTAACCTTGCAACCATTATTGACAGCGCCTCCTGTTGGTGTAGCAATGTTTTTGCATGCAGGCCTCCTTGTGGCCCTGTTCAGTTTCCTCTCCAGGGCCCTGACCTTGTTAACAATCCCTCGGGGCCCATAGAGGCCTCCATGTGCTACTTGTGCATTGACCTTTCCTGCTCCCGGAGGTTAAATAATGTCTTTTTGACCCCAAGAAATGCAGGCGGAGCTTTATGATATTGTTGGATGCACCTGGGACTTCACCGGATGACTTATTGACAATAATATCACACCTCATCAGACCAAGTAAATGAAACGACTCAATAGTAGACAGTTAAGGTTTGAACTTGCATGGAATGAACTGGGCCCGTTTATTGGCTTTCATTGTGACGTTGAAGTTAATCACACTCGCATTTAAAAAGAAAGCATTTTGTGGGGGTCGCACGTGGATATATGGAGGCTCGGAAGACCTGCTGTCTTACAGATGTCTTGGGCTGTGCGTTACCAGGTGTATGTCACCTGAGATTACCCACGCTGACACCCCTTAAAGGCGAACAGCCAGAAGTGCAGCTGAGGGGGCATCTGGTGGCGTGCGTATGCAAGTGTGTATGCGTGTACATGTGTGTGTTCATGCATGTGGATTGGTGGAATGGGAATGCAGACGTTTTGTGCTGTTATGAGATACTCTACACCACTATTTCTGATCATAAACAATTAATTGAATGAATATAGATTAGAGTTCCATGTAGTTTGTTTGAACATTTGCAATAATGATGGCAGTAATGTTGAGGATGTATAAAGCTTGGGTTCCTTAAACACCACACAGCTTTGTCCATTTAGGAATGAACTGAAGTGAGAGAAATGTTCAACTTTGCTGTCCCTCTGATCTTCCTCTCCCTCTTGAGGCACCTGCAGAGAGAGAACAAAGAGAAGCACTTCTTAATCAAAGTGCATCGGATTAAGATGCTGAAAAAAAATAGATCACAGAGATACTACTTCGTGGCCATTTAGTGGATTGGAAAACAACCTGAATAACCACTTCATTAAAGTCTGTGACCCTGAAATGGTATTTTAATCCCTCTGTTATTTTGGAAAGAGTCAGGAGCAGTTATGGAAAAAATAGCAGCAATGCAGAAGCAGATGTGTTTACGTACGTTTTACTGTGTGTGTGTTCAAGAGTTCGAGAGAATGCGTTCCAACGCTGTGGTTTCTATGTGTGAACATGTTGCCAACACCTAAACATACCACACGTGTGTTTACATTTCCAGGTAAGTGACGTCCTTAGACCACAGATCCATGCAGCTGCTCTTTTCTTCCCACATTGAGTCATATTTTATTAAGCTGGAGCTGAATCATCTCCTCCCCTATAGATTTGACATACAACTCCATCCACATCACGTATATTCGGTGGAGCAGGGCATGTTTTTTGAATGTACTTCCGTTTTAACATATTTATTGTGACCCCTCGTCACACGACTGGAGTGGACATGTACTGTATAAAGAATGAATTGTAAGAGGGAAAGCAGCATCGTGGGTTCAGTCACACTGCAGCACAGCTGGCTGATACTGCCATCATGTGGCTTAATGTTGTAAAATGTATTTTCGAATTGGACGATATTATTTACAATTGGGACATTAATGTGTGGGCTTTCGTGTGTGTGTGTGTGTGTGGATTTAGGGGCCAGCCGATGCAGAGGGGGTGGTCAGTGGAGTACAGCCAGCTGACACTGAGGTATGTGTCTTTTCTAATGAGATTTACTGGGCTCCAGATGTTCCTGGTTATGAAGATGTGTGTCAGAGATTTAGGAGGGTGAGACCTGCACCCTGTCAGAGTCGCAGCTGGGTGCTGTTTTACTGTCTGTCACGGCCCCCCCCCCCCCCCACCCCCCCCAACCCCCCAACCCCCCAACTCCCCTCTCCTCATTCCCCACCACTCATAGGTGGCCTCTTAACCTGACAACACCGACACCTCTTCTCTTTCTCACTCTCTCAAACACACGCACACACAAGCCCATAGTCTTAAATCACAACGATGTGAATCAACATTTTATAAACTTAGAAAAAAACAATACAATACAAAAACAAAAGGAACGTCTATAAATGTAAGCAAACACACAAAGCAATGTAAAGAGTATATATACTATGAGAATATAAAGATTTTCACATTCCAAAAGCTTAATAGAGAAAAAAAGTCACATTGCATATTTCCTAAATCCAGTTTACATTGTCCAGCACATTTCTAAGGTGACACAATTTTAAGAATAAAAAAGAAGCCAGTGCAAGTGTACTAAAATATCCAATCGTGTATCAACATTTTCCTTATCACACATTAAAACATCTTCTTCTTGGCTCAGGATCACTGTGGCATTGTACCCTCTCAGTGTGAGTTTTTTTTTTTAAGTCAAATAAACCAGAAATAGTTCTAGTTGAGGTGCGTCAAGAAGATCTGGGAATCATTAAAATCTCTTGACGTCGGCTGGCAGAGGGAGGCATAAGCTGGGCTCACCACTTCAGTGAGTTTGGCAACGCCCCCCCGAACCACTGACCAGGCTCCAGCGTCCTTCTCCACTTGCTGGCAGGACATAATGTCACCGTCCTCCTCGTCCTACCTCGTCCTCCTCGTCCCCCTCCCACCATTCAGATGGCCGGCTGCAGCTTGGTCAGGTTCCTCTGGTGCATGCTGTGGTGGCGCACCAGCTCGTCAGAGCGGGCAAACTTCTTCTGACAGTTGGACCAGCGGCAGGTGAATGGCTTCTCACCTGACGGCGAGGGGACAAACAACAAGAAGTGAGATAAATCATTGCTTGAGAGTGAGCTCCACTCACGGGATGTAAACTGGTGTTTTGTTGGACATAAAATTAAGTCAGCTGAGCCGAACGAAAAATCTCATTGGGAACAGAATGTTGAGGTAGAAAAATAAAGGTATACCCACTTGTTTTACCTGTATGAGTCCGAGTGTGCGTCTTAAGATGATCTGACCGTGAAAACTTTCTCTGACAGGTCTCACACTGAAAGGGCTTCACTCCTATACAGAGGTGCAAACGGTTGTTTGTTCGTTGAGACAGACGGTGAGGGGAGAGTCAAACGTTTAAATTCACCATGGGTAGTGTCATGACAATAACGTTGTGTAAGTTGAAATAAATATAAAGAAATATATATAAATGCATAAAATAAATAATTATTACATAATAAATAATAAATATAAAATAATAAATAATTACAAATATAAATTGTTCAGGGAGTCTGAAAAGATTGTTTTTATGTTCAAATGAAATACACTGAATATAAAACTTGAATCTGCTCGTAAAAGCCCACCCAACATTTTCCTAACTTCTTCCGAGAAGAAAAAACCCCGAGGTCATGACCTCAGCGGAGCGGCGTGTACCTGTGTGTCTGCGCTGGTGCCTCTTTAACTGGTCGGAACGAGAGAATCTGCGGCCGCAGTCGGTGAAATCACACTGGTACGGCTTCTCCCCTGCAAAATAAACCACCTACATCAACAGCTTTATCAATCTACCGTTTACACAACTACACATCGTCGATCCGGAGCATGAAAACCTGTTTCACCGACAGAGTACGTCGTTCTTTTAAAATCGTTTTCATTATCTTCAGCGGCCTCTCACCTGTGTGTTTGCGGCCGTGCATCTGAAGATGCGACAGTTTGAAGTATCTCTTGCTGCAGCCAGGATAAGAACATACAAACGGACGCTTTTCGTTGGCCTCTGACGATGACCTCGCGACTGGTGGAGCGATACCAGCTACGCGTCGAACATCCTTAAGGAAGAAGAGTTCAGAGGGCGTTGGAGTGGACAGATTCACGTATTGATCGATTGTGTGTCAGGTTGCATGTGTGTTTGCTCTGACTTACCTGAAGTCCTCTGAAGACACCATGTGTGTGTATGTGGTACTGGGCTTTGACGAGCATGGGTGGAGGAGGGCCTGTGGGCTCACTGTCGTAGCTGGGTGGATGACCACTGCCGGTCAGGAGCAAAAGTTATATTGATTAATTAAACAACTTGAAAGTGTGAGTGCACAGATGGTTTGGTGGATGTGCAGATGCATCATACGTTGTGGACAGTCAGTTAAAATAAATATATTCAAGAGTAGAACAAAAAGAGTTTAATCTACATGGAGTATTTCCCTCCTCCATGGCACACGCTTTATTACCACAAATACCGTACAATCCTTCATATCACTTAGGCTACACCTCTAACTACTAACTAACCAACTAACTAACTAAAAGGTTCTCACTTTGAGAAAGAATTGCCTGCACACAAACACACACGTATGGACACATGAATAGTCTTCTCCACTTTCTGATTACCCCTGGCAGAAGGCCAACAGTCCATCTGGTCAAACCCTCCTCTTCCTCCTCTTCCTCCTCTGCCCCACCATACACATGGGTCACCACTGAGAAACACAGCATGTTATTTAAATTCAAAGAAGGCTCACCTCTTAATGGAAGATGCCAGGTTGTTCATTTGGTTCCATGTTACACAGTCGAGCTGGGCCCTCTGGTACAGGTTATCACTGAGCGAAACATACACGGGTTATTGGCATTTTGCACCTTTGGGAAAACTCAATTTTTCACCCTTTATTTGGTTTGAGAAATTTCAAGGCAACAGCAAATGTTTTACGAATCAAGGGGTTATAGAACGAGGTCAGCGCTGGGTTTCAAACGATGAAAGGGAAAATGTAATTATTTATCCTCCTGTCATTTCTTTCCCTTGTAAGGACAGTGAAAACGTTTCATTCAGGAAACTCCAAATTGTTTGCTTATTAACACATCCTGTCCACTCCTCGCTGGCTTCATTAAAAACCATGGGCTCAGAGCCATTCTTTACCTTGGCAGGGCACACTGCCGCACACACACACACTTGACAGAAACACACATACTTGCAGCAGTGCAGTTGTGCGCTCTGTGGGGGTGAGTGCCTCCGTGCCTAGTACACCATGGACCAGCGCATGACATCATTCTGTCCTCAGTATCATTAAAGGCGGGAACAAGTTTCGGGGGAATTCTGGACGGCATTCCTGAGTAGTCCTTGAAGGAAAGATCGCGATGGCTCGCTAATCAGCTCTAAACTATGTTAAACTGTGGAAAGACTCACTGATATCTGACACATATTCAATCTGTGTGTGTGTGCGTGTGCGTGTGCATGTGCGTGTTTGTTTGAGGGTTTCCAGTTCACGCTACAAAGCTCCAAACAGCAACGTCTTCCTTCCTCTTATCAAGTCCTGTTCCATTATTTGGGTTGCTCATGTTCCTTTTCCCCAACAACACCGCTGGGCGGCATTTAAAGAATTTTGTTCTAATTTACCCTCTGAGATGTTTTCCATCAAAATGGAAACAAGTTGGAAGCACGGCCCCGAGGTTACAGTGAACAGATTCCCAGCCTTAACTTTCCCTTTCACTCAACTTGTCTCTGTTCCTGAAGATGGAGCAGTAGATCACTGTTTGCTTTGGCCTGCTGAGCACCAGTGGGCAGCACTTAACCTCAAAAACAAATTGCATGCAGGATCCAGACAGTGCAGAGGGGGGAACGCAGGGATCAGAGAGAGTTCACACTTCTAAAAAATGACCAGCAAGCGAGAGAGCTGCGTGTGGTGTCAGTGGAAAGAATCTGAAATGAATTGATGTGTGAGGAGTCTGAATACCTTTGAGAAGAGCGGAATTGTAACAAGAGCGGATTCAAGGTAGCAGGAGTCAAAGAAAGCGACAATAGGTGCACGCAGGATCAGGAAAATCACACCTGTTGTAGTTCCTCAGCAGCAGAGCTTGGCTGCTCGGACAGGATTCTGATGGATTGTGGCAACCAAACATGGGAGGAGGAGCAGTGTACTGCTGGTCAACTGAAAATACAAAGACAACATTTGCTAAATGTTTTCTCTATAATGTACACATTTATTATCCTAGCAAATGCATTTGCCCAGGAGCTGACATATTTCAATGTATTGTTTACTCCAACCTTAGGATCCTCATTCACGCTCCAGAAAAGGCAAAGACAAGGGCTGAATATTCACGCTTTAAGTTTTAAAAAAACACTTCAATGATTAATCAATAATGGAATATTTCATCCTTAATTATGGCAATCCAAAAATTATTTGAGCTTTACTTTTCAAAAACCAGGTAGTTCAGGTTTTCATTGACCTTTGTTAGCTTACTATCCAGTACTAAGATGAAAGGTTTCCCCAAGGAAACACTTTTGTATTTCACGTATCTTTCAATTTCACACAATTATATTTTTTAGAAGAGCACAGAGACAAACGCACACTTTTGTACCTGCATGCAGAGTTGCAAAGCTCTTGCATTGAAAGAGAGAACAGGTCAATCAGAAACAGTGGTTCCTTTTAAGTTGATATAGCCTATCGGTCCCCAGACAGTTTTTGACATTCCAGCGGTCACATAAAGCTGTTTCCTCAAATTACCATTTCCAGTCATTAACCATGCGTATGCTTAAAAAGCGAGAGGGAGGCTGTTTATGTAGGCCTGCGTTTACGAGTGCGTGTGCAGACAGAGACGTGGTGACATGAAGGAAAAAGGGAGAACGGTGATTCTGTTGTGATAGGAAAAATGATGGGTTACTTATATAACCTTGCGGCGACATGACAGTCTTCCAGTCTGCGCGTCAATTTGGTGTCGAGGCGTCGGGAGGTGGACAGTTACCTATGTTGTTCGGCGGTGACAAAGTGTCCTCGTGTTTGAAGGACAGGCTGGAGAGCTGAGGGGTGTGGTGAGACGGAGTGTGGCCATAACTGGGGTTGTTGTCTAAACCCACTGCTCCGTAGCCTAAAAAGAGAGAAAACAAAGAAGAGAAGCATTGATAAAGATTTCAATTTTAATCCTTTTCCTGGTTGTGTCATGAGATTACCATCCCTCAAACAAAGCTCGCAGTATCTGGTCAGTCATCCGAATCCCCCCCCTGGTAATAGCTCTTAGGCTGTGGCAGGGTCACCACAGAGAGACATTCATCAAACTAGTAAATCCTATTTCCTTGTAAAATATCCCCACCATCTATCTTAGGTCTTGTGGTTTCAATATTTATGGCAGGTGGAAAAAGAAATTTGGCAAACACACCTCGGACAGACTGAGATGAGCTACTGGAGAATATGCTTAGTAGAAAAACAAGGTCGACAAGTAATGAATTAAACGCATGGTTGGTAAATATATTGATTTCTTCATTCATTAACATTTATAAGACATGGGTAAGATAGCAATAATTTGTTTTGAGAAATTGAGAAAGTTTTGGGAAAATGATGCTAGTGGCAAACGAAACGCATGTTTATTTAACATTTTACCGCGCGCGTAGGTTGCCGAATCCTGAGTCACTCCGGCTGAAAGGTTTTTCAGAAAAATGACTCTTTCTTAAATCCCTGCGGCCTGCAGAGTACTACGCTGAGTATTCATAACAAATTACATCCCACTGAGCAAATAAAAAAAAAAGACTCAGAAATACACATCAGCAGACACATACGGCCTTAAACCAAACATCTGACTATTGAGCCACAAAAAAGCAACAATCCAGCGCTGTTTACAGTAAAAGTAGATACATCACGTCCAGGAAACAGATAAGAAGCTGGATTCCAAATTTACGATTCCAGACAAATACCCGTTCAACTCCCTTGCATCTGTTTTGCGAAGGTCTTCTGGGATTAAAAGATTCCGCAAGTATTGTTTGGAGTAGAAAATCAAGTTTTAAGATTCACGGTTCATGTTTAACTTATTTCTCAGAATGAAATACTTTTGAATAAAGGTCTTAACCCGATTTTTGCCTTTCTTTTTTGTTTTTTACATCTGTGCTCAACAAAATTACAGGTCAAATGTTCTTTTCATGTGCTCAAAGAAAAAGAAAAAAAGAAAACTGAGTAAGTAAGGCTGAACTTTGTTATATGTATAATATACAATAATAGTACAAAATGAAACCTTTTAAATGCAAAACTTCTCAATTTATTTACAATCAGCTGATGAGCACATTCAGCATTTTTGCCTTCTGGCTAATTTCAGTTGAATGGATGCATGAAGTCCCTCCCCTACAGCTCAATGCCCACGGCAACATCCACCATGGCAGCTCAGTTATTATTTTTGTGTATTTTCTATAAACTTGGTTGGTATAGATGCAATTCTGGATATCCATTACCAAGGGTTGCTGTCAACCAGTGCTAGTGACATTAGTACAACGCCGCTGCTGTTAGACAAAACACATCTATTTCCAGTTGCAGACAAACAATGTGTAAGACTTCCAGCATGAAATAAAACGTATAAAAATACAATGTTGTTGATCTTCATACGGATGCATGAGAAGTATTATTTAAAAGCTTCTGGCATCGCATTTCACAAGTGGATAAAGACAGAATGCGGTACTAGAACTTGGTGAAACCTTATGTGAGGTCTAATTGCATATATTTATACGGATGCCTGAAAGGTCGCTGTGACTCTGCCAGGAAAAACATTAATCAATGCTGAAAAGCCCAGTTCAAAGGAACTGTTAGAGAAGTCTGCCAGAGCATCATCAGAAAGCTGTCAAGCTTGTTCCCGACGTGGGACAGAATGACCCAGTGCGGCACATAACGCGCTGCTGACAACTCATAAACAAAAAGTCACTATCACACGCAGCTGGAAAAACACAATAAAACCTTGATTTTATTGATTAGTATGTGAAAACATCTGCTCGATTTAATGTCCTGGCATGACACTGAGCTGAGGAAAGAAGGTTGGACTGGTAATGAACATGCATACCCTGGTTCCTGGGTGCGGGAGGACTGTCCATACAGCCGGGCAGGTAGGTTCCATTAGGAAACATCAGCGGCTGACCTGCAGTTGGCTCTCCAAAGGCGCCTACTCGGCAGGGGCCCGAGCCTGTGAACTGCCCCGAGAAGTGCACAGTGAAGGCCCCGAGTCCGCAGTGAGGGTCCTCTATTGGATCAGTGGTCCCCCAACCTGGTTCCTGCTTGATGAGGGAGTGGTGGGAGGGCAGGGAGCTGTAGGGAGTGCCAGGGTGGAGGTCCAGCAACTGGGTCCACTGGCCACCGCCAACGGACATCCCGCAGCCACCACCGGCACCCACTAGGGACGGCACAGGAGGCGCTGGAGGCAAGAGGGTCAGATCTCGGACATCTGACCCCATCGACATGGCTCCGCACGGCTCGGTCAACATTTGTGCGCGCAGGCTGAAGCAGTCCAAAGACGGAGCGACGTTAGTCCGGTGGAAGACGCAGCTCAACAAGTCACGCAGTAATAAACTGAAGTCTCCTGGAAGTTGTACAAAACGCCTAAAAACAACTAACTGAAGGAGTAGTGAGAAAACTCTTCAGCGGTCACGACACACTGCAAGAGCCATCTTTCCCAAGTCATGAACTGAAGAATGAAGATAGATGCAGTACTGTCAATGACAAAAATGTCCACGCCGAATCTCAAGCACCCTGCGTATTACCAGTGGGTATGGAGTGGGAGTATGTCTCGGTAACAGTGCCCTGTCCCTCTGTCTCTATAGTGTCTGGCTTTCCCTACTCTCCTGAAGGCTCAAATAGTGCATAACTCCTTGGGCTGGGGGAGGAGCGAGGAGGCTGGGAAGGAGATGACTTAATTTGCCTTTTACCGCTCAGCACAGACAGAGAAGCTTCTGACTACTGTCACATTTGCATGAGCGGGTGTTTCTCTAAATTATTTGTTCAGGTTCAAGCCCTGTTTCTGTTGAGGGTTTGTGTTGCGAGACAGAGAGAAGTGTTTTTGTTTAATTTCTCTGTGCTGACAGAGGAGCGTTAAAGCATTAAACTGCCACATGAGTATTTGGTAAAAGTTCACATCATGTAGATTCCCATGTGTGTGCATAGTGTGATTGTATTTAATTGATATGTAAAGAATATTTTTTTATGTAGTATTTGGGGTTCGACACACCCTAAATATCTGTAAAATTACAGATATTCAGGGCTAAATAAAAGATTCAAACAAAATGTAATTACAAGAACAGTAAACTGAAATGTTCGTAAATCTGTGCACTATTGACTTGAGCCGTTGCCGTTCTTTAAATTTCATCACCATTTCTGACTCCTCTGACTCATGTGTTTTTATGAAATATACCCAACTTTCAAAAGAGTTGAATGAATAAGGCAACACAATGAGCAATAGAGACAAAACAAGCATCTGAGCCAAATGCTTGGATCCTTTTTTACTGATGTATCAAATTGTAATAAATATGTTTACATATTATATAAATATGTTTACGTATTATATATAAATATATAGACATGCCAAATCAACAGATTGAATAACAATTATTGAATATATATATTCATTCATTATTAGCTTATTCAAAACGAAAAATTGGTCAAATTTTCCCATTTTGGGAATAGTACTGTTTTTGCTAAAAGCAACACACATACTGCATGGCCTTGGAGCAAAGCCACATCCCACAAAATTATAATTATTTATTAGTCGAGGAGAGGGAGTGTGTGTTTATGAGTGTGTGTGTGTGTGTGTGTGTGTGTGTGTGTGTGTGTGTGTGTGTGTGTGTGTGTGTGTGTGTGTGTGTGTGTGTGTGAGAGACTGAGAGACAGAGAGAGAGCAGGAGATTGAGGTTTTGACCTTAACTCAATGTGGAACTACACAGGAATGTAGTGAGTTGGAATATGCCTATAAATTCAAAACAGCTGCTGTGGATCTTTTAACATTATAATATTTGTCAGATAAGCAGTCGAGTTCATTTCTTTCATAAAAACTTAGAGATGTGACAAAGTTGCTCTTTAAAAATATACCGAGCTATATTCTGTGTTGCATCACAGCCACTTATATATAAGTATTAGTGTCAAAGTGACTAAAGGAGGTTTTACAAAAGTGATTACGTATCAAATTATTGTAGATGATGAAATTATGAAAAAACTTCACATTGGAGATCTTGAATTATTGAGCTGTTGTTTGTGTTGTCAAGTCGTATATATCAATCTGTTTTTGGTGGACATTACTTCATGAAAATAAGAAAAAAAAGGTGATGACAGAAAAATAGCAAAAGGAAAAGTAAATTTCAAGCTGTCTGTCAATTTAAATTACTTTCTTTACCCCTGAACTAATGACCCGTTGGACACCTCCACCTTTTAGACCCCAGCATGATGGATAATGATAAATTTGCCACTAGAGAATTAGTTTCCGTGATTTAATGCACTCATTTTTTATGGCATCAAAAAATACACTCTATATTTGAGATGGAAGACAATGGACAATGCTGTGAGGTTAATATAGTGAGCCAGTTCCTGTCATCACCATCTGGAATATTAGTCGGGGATTCCAGTGAACGTCGGTGACCCCTGATTCAACTTAAAAAGAACTAGTGGGTGGGAGGGATAATAGAAATAGGCAAGAAAAGAAAAGAAAAGGGGGGAAAAAAAGGATGCAAAGGGAAAAAGAGAAGTCTGAAGTCACTGTGTGTGTGATGAAATCAGATGGCAAACTGCTGAGGTCCCATTAATTATTGCACAATGTTGCCTCGAAATTTACGTTTCCTTGAAGTTCTCTTTTAAGTTCAGTCGATAGAGTTCTGAAGGCCTCAGCTAACAGTGTATTGTTTATTGGATATTGAACATTCAAGATTTTTGTGCAAAACCAGTAGCGTGCACCAGGAGTAACAAGTGCTTGATATGAACTCAATGGTGACACATGGCCGTTAAAGGAGAGGCATACTGGAAGCCTAACCCTTCTAAGACAACAATAAGATGCTGTTTTGGGGAAAAAAAGAGGATCTGTAGCAATCTCACAGTCCAAGCATATCTGATTACGACGGTCACAACCTTACACATGCTCCTAGAAGCTAAACGCAGATTCCTCTGGGTGGTTTGTGGTCATGGAGAAGATAGATTGCTCTCTGACTTACCCTATTCTGGGAAATAAACTAGTGCAAAGGCAGACCTATACCCCTGAGGAACACCCAGTCATTCAGAGGAAGTCCACGTAGCTGACTAGTAGCACAGAAAAGAAGTTTCTCCCAAAACAATTTGGAAAAAACGTTCTGTGTTCCACCCACTACAAACAAACACAAACTAAAGTAATGTGCTACATGTACAAAAGGTTGCGGCACAACTAAGAGAATCAGCAGAAAGGGAAAAGAAAATGCAATACCTCTGAGCCAAGGCAAATGCTAGCCGTGTCTTCCCCAGCGGAGTCTTTTGCGGGGATTCATCAAAGGTGACGGGGCCGGGAGAAAACAACCCCTTCAGCCTCCATGACGGATGGCAGTCCCCAAATACACCCATTCTTGAGATCAATCTGTGGTTTACTCAGGGTTTAAAACAACATAACTGTGCACAGGAAGGGAAATGGTCAATAATGCCTCTGACCCTTAACAAGAAATAAAACAAGGCTCAAACTTTCTACAGCAGGATAAGTAAGAAGAATGATTTCTTTCAGCGAAAAAAGGCATAATAAACTACGCAGATATGTGACCTTGCAGACCACGCAAAAAATAAACTATTTTTCCATATGATAGTCATCCATATTCATACAACTGTTTCTGGGGATAGTTCAGTTTAATAAGCTGCTTCTTTTTAAATCAGGAGGCCTATTGATTTAAAATACTATAATTAATTACGTGAATATATATTACAAATGAACGTGATATGATGCAGGAGAGGAATGCTCAAAAGCAACAGGTGTTATTTTGAAGTGGTGACAGTTACATAAAAGAGGCCCATTCCATTCCTCCTATCTGTGGGCATGGAGACAAACTGATACAAACAACCCGAAAGCAGCGTGTTGTAAAGTTTCATCATTTCCCACCTATCTGCCTGTGGCCTCCATGAAATGGTTACTATCTTAAGCAAAAGTCAGGCAGAACAATTCTTTCTCTGTGTTGCTTCGCTACTTTCTCAGAGCGCTATTTGGACATTTGAGACAGCCAGACTTCTGCTCTTCAAGATAACAACATCTGAAAACGCCGGCCATCATCACTCATTGCTTTACACATTTAAGGACACATTTGGAAACATTCACGTTAGAACTGCAACAACTTTAAACAGCACGTACATTGTTCCTCCTCCCTATGACCCACATGAAAAACGGCAATCGTCAGTTTTTAATTCTCTCGCATATCATCTCCAAGCGCTCTTCAAAGTGTTTGCATATCACAAAGGAGATAAGAGACAGAGAAGAAAGATCTGTGGGAGAGCGGGCGTTTCCGTGGTTCATGTGTCAGACACAACACTGGTCCAGTGAACCTTCACACACCACCTCTGTTTTTGTTGTTCACGATCACCATTCAAATCATCTCTCTTTGCATTTCAAAGCTGGAGGCCTGTGGATCTAATGCAATAAGAAGAAACAAGGAATCTGAACACGCAGTTGAAAGTAAATAACTACTGCAGACTTACTGTCGTTAACAACTGTTAGAAATGTTTTATTTTATGATATCGTCTATACTTTTTTCAACTAATCTGTTGCTTTGATATCTGTCTATTTCGACTGTGAATTCTATATAATGAAAAAGATGAAGAAATAATCATTTGGATTTTCAAAACCTGCATAAAGCTACATAAACTAAAACATTGTAAATGTTACAACTTTAGAAATCAATATACAAATCTAAGCAATGTATTTCTGAAACATTACCCGTGTCAGTGATGTTAAAAGGCTGTTCTTTAGTTTTGTCAGATGGCAGCAGGTGCCTGTGTGTCAGGATCAAGGCCGGCCTTTATCAGTTCTAACCACAGCTTCTTCCATGCTGTCACACCCTACCAGCTGTGGCCGGGAGTAAGCATCATGGGATATTATTTCTGATAGCGGTTGAGGTCTGTTGTCATCCTGCAGAGCCTCAGTCTGAGAGTAGACGAGCAAAGGTTTATGTGATGACTCGGAGATGAGTTCACAGTGATTGTAAGTTTAAAAATGAACACAATCAGCAAAGAATAAGACTCCAGGGAAATACCGCTTCACTGCAACTTTCTCAATCTCATGGAGAAAACATGTTGACCCTTTTGTATTGAAACGGTTCGCTGATCATTTGCTTCACTTTGTAAAAGCTACGCTAATTACCATTTAATTATTCAAATAAAATAAGTTAACAAAATAATTCCTTTTAATATTTTCTGAGACAACAAATTACATCAATCTATTGTGTCTCAATCTAGTTTTAATGGTTGCCCAGTATTTGTCTGCAGCATTGTATTCAGCAGCACGAGTGAAAGAGTCTAAAGGGTACCTCAAAAGCTGAGGGTCACATAGTTTAACATGCCTCTAATTAGTATTTCAGATCCGGCATGCATGGCTGCAAGTCAAATATTGCGCAACAATTCCCCAATTGAAACAAACTTGATTTGTTGCTTGACTGAGCGTCCCGTTGCTCCTCTGCGAGCGCCTGTAATATAAACACATTCTGATGACAAGAGACCCCTCCGTCATTAAGAGAGACCCAGTTTCATCGCAGTGACTCGATCCCTCCAGACAGAAACTCAGAATTCCTGGAAGAGTGTAGCTTTTTCTTTTTTTTTTTTTTTTGCCACTACCATTGGGTTGAAATGGAGCACACACATTCCACGTAGAGGGAATTAATGAGCTCAGATAGCTCAACGGCACAAATGCAAAGTTGCTTTGATTGATTGCTGCGGTCTTTGGTGTGATATGAAGCTCGTCATTAAGTGATATGGAAAGATAACAGAGGCAGTTCACAAACCAGCTTTCTTCCTCTGGTGATGCGAGAGTTTTTGTAAAGTCACTCACATCAAGCAGACAGATAAAAGACAATAAAATTCTAATTGAATAAAGAAATGTCCACGGAGCAGGTCAGGTCTGATACTAACAAGCAAAACATTTATAATAAGGACTATTTGAGTGCTATTTGACTAAAATGGCAATTATATTTTTGATTCACTCCATCATTTATCCGTTGGTTTGTCAGAAAATGCTAATTGTATCCACAGGGCAGATTGTATTTATATCACATATGACGCGGAAAATCAGCAAATCTTCACCATTGAGCATCTTTTGTCTTCAATTTTGCTGCTCAACTCAGCTGAAGAGTTATTCTATTGTTAGTAATATGATAACATATGTGTTCGAGAGAGAGAAGAAAATAATGGTCAAGGTAGTCAAAACCAGTCAGCACAGTCCTTAGCATGACAAATCGCAAGTGATTATACGAGTTTATAGTCTCACTGGTTTAAATCTATAAGTAGATTGGAAGTGAGCTCTGATTATACATGCAAGTATCTAAAGAGAACTGTGACACCTTTCTTTATTTTAACTGTCGGATGATAGCCATGTGTAATAAAATAATCTGGATTAAAAATAAAGGAGTGCGTGAGGTGTTTATCTCTGGACATAATAGTGGGATTGTGCGTGCATCGGACCATTGTGGACTCTGGACTGGCCTCTGTTCAATATCTTGTCTTTGTTTGTTTATTTGTTTCTGGTATTTGTGTGTACTTGTGCGGGGAGGGTGGGTGAGCTTATAAGTAATTAACAAGCAATTCGCTCCACCAAGAGAAGCAGGGAAGTTACTCATGCGATGCACCGTGACAAGGTCACTGACTGATAGATGAGCCCGAGCAAGGGGATTTTTCAGAGATTGCGAGGGCAGGCAGAACTGTGGGAACCAGACAATTAGTGGAAGGTAGGCCGCCATGTTGGATGATGACCATGAGACGGGCTTACATGGATACTCACCGCTTGGCTAGCTGACAGGGAGAAAGCAGACACCTGGGCGCAGCTAACTCTTAACACAAAGGCGTTTATCTTTGAACATGCTCAGCAGGCAGATTGCCAGCAGTTCAGGAAGCGCATGTGTTATTTCCAATCAAACAGACATGGATGAGGTCAACATAGAGATCTTGGCAACATAAATATTTCAGATCTACACATAAGCCTGAAGATTTTGGATTACCGTTGTTGTGTTTAAATGCGGTATATTTCCTACATCTAGGAAATAGATGAGTGGAATTATGTTATAAACAGCGTATCAATTTTGAGTTGCAGCATTGACACGAAAAAAACTGGCTGAGAAAATAAGTGAGTTAAATGGAAATTGGGATTTATCTTAGAACAGTTTCCGTGTAAAAATAGGGTAATATAAATTACCATAGAAACATCAGTATGATTTCACAACCTCGAGGGAACTGGTGAATTCAAGACACACTGCCAAGAAAAAGCAGAACAACCAGAAAGTAGTCTTCCACTGAATTATGTATACAGACCCAAAAGTGAAATTCACTATCAGACATCAGGGCAAGAAGCTGGACCCATAATCTATGTCCGCTGTTATATTAACAATTACATCTTGTGAAGACTTGTTAGATTTAGTTTTATATGAAACCAAATTTTGGTTTGATCCGCGTACCAGGTACAGTCTCTATGGAGTTTAAAGTTCTTTTTTGTTATCCACTGTGCACATCATTTTCATGACATTCTACAATGTATATTATGAATGCTATCGAGCATCATGACACAATTTGGCATTTTAAAGACCTTTTAAAGGAGACAAAAACAATGTCTCATATGCACCTGGGTCTTCAAAGCCTCTAAAACTCTTATTCTGAACTTGAAATACACCAGGTACTTGACAACAGCTGTTAATCAGATAATGAAAGCCTCACAGTTACACAAGCACACTTGTGGAGAAGCTGCAATAAATTCTTTGCCATGACAGCATACAAGGGCAGGGAGAGAGTTAGGGGGGGATTTGGTACCAGGCACTTCCCAACACAATGATGCATCGTACTAGCACTATGGTGAATCACACATCAACAGTTTCCCTTCTGCACACTGCTTTAAGGTAATAGTCCTGCTGTGCGCAATAGTTCAGGCATTTTGCGCTAACCACTAACAGAAAGACGTGACAAGCAGCTTTTCACAGAAATGTGACATGGTATGACGTGTCTCCTAGTCTATGTACCCCCTGTAATAAGCCACACATAGTTTTTGTGACGGATGGAGTGTGAGCTGCAGCGCGGCCTCGATATGGGAAAACCCTCCGTGGCGTCTTCACCCAGAGACACGGCCCGCTCAACACCTAAGATGTTAGCAACACGACTGCATGGTTTTCGGGTGAACTCCTACTCCACTTACCCTCTTCACCCCCTTCATCTCAATCACTGAGTGACCTGCCGTTGCGGCAACACACAGGATCGCACTTTGTGCAAAGGCCCATAAAGCGCAACCATAGGTCAGCGAGTGTACGGTGGAAGAGTGTTGGCCTTTGACACGGGCTGTTTCCGGGTTGAAAAGCTCTGGTCCAGGCCCGCCGTGGTGGTCTGCTTCAGATGGACAGCAACTCAATCAGATAACCTCCCCTCTGGGATCAGGTTCACCTCTGAAAGTCTCATCCAAGGCATCCAGAGTAAATCTGCTAGAGTGAAGATGGATATCTGGGTGAGAGTGAAGGAGATATAAGGACGTGACGGTGGAAGTCTGCGTGGGTATTGTAAAATGTAGATGTTTATCTGACCTCTGGAGAAAGGAGCACTGTCAAGGATTTTCCTGAAATCTGGAACGATGCTCATGAAAGTCCAGTCGTTTCTGTGTGAATGATGGCAGCAGGCGTATTAAAAAAATTCAAAGTGCTGTCCTAAAGCAACAAAGTTGAGAGAGGGATACATTCTACCACATTAAGGCATGGGACAGAACTCCACCGTGAACCTCAGCGGTAGATTTTTTTGGGGGTTACTGTGACTTTAACAGCGTGAACCGGAAGAAGAAGAATTTCATCGACACCGCTGCCTTTTCTTTTCCGCTCGGGTTTCAGCAGTGGTGGGAGCGTGGATTTCATCATCAAGGCTCACAAAATCGCCGAAAATGAGCGTCCCAGCGTTTATCGATATTACGGAAGAAGACCAGGTACGACCCATGTCTTTAAAAAATATATAATATTCCTTCTTCCTTCTTGCGGATGAGTCGTTAGATGGAAACTACCCGACGAGATACTTTAGCATGCTAGCCACATAGGATGCTAACGGCTGCTGACAGGTTACCTAGCTAATGCTGTTTGTTAGCTAGCTAACGTTACATGCTGCCAATGTGACATATGTTGACGCACGTTAATTGTAAATACATCATTCCGCTTGCCCTTGGGTAAGATGTAACGTACTTAAACTTGTTGAGAATATCGTTTTTCCGTTTGAACTCAATGTGTTTTCGCCTGGCGCCTTCTTAAAATCTCATCAATGTTGTTACTTTAGGATAGCTACGAATGCTAGCTGCTTAGCCATAACGGTAACAAACGAGTATTAAAAATACGTGTGTGTGTCGTTTCCCTTACGGCTCACTGCAGTAAATATCTTTGTGACTCAAAATACAAACATCACATTATATAACGTTAATGAACCACAGCGAGCTATAGAGGTTGAGTAATAGCACATCATGCCAAACTTATTATTTCTACACGTTTGCACTGTTGACTCGCACCTCGGTACTTCCTGTGCTTTTAGAGTTTATGCAAACACTAATAGTAATTTTACATTGTTGCAGGCTTCAGAGCTGAGAGCCTACATGAAGGCCAAAGGAGCTGAAATATCAGAGGAGAACTCTGAAGGGGGACTACATGTGGATCTGGCTCAGATCATTGAGGCGTGCGATGTCTGCCTCAAGGACGATGACAAAGGTAGGTGTGATGAAGAACGACCCGGATTCCTACCCATTGTCACCTCTCAACAGATATAATAATAGAAATAGAAATATGTCGTTTTCATCAGTAGACATTTTGTCTTGTGTTACCAGGAGAAGCATAGAATGAATCAATGTACGTCTGTCGTGTGTCAAGCGTCCCAGTAAGCTATTCCGGAGATCGACGATGCTAAGAAGCCTGGGACTAAATGCACTACACTCTTTTCTGTGTGTCTCTCTGTAGATGTCGAGAGTGTGATGAACAGCATTGTGTCTCTGCTGCTGATCCTGGAGACGGAGAAGCAGGAGGCTCTCATTGAAAGTCTATGTGAGAAACTTTTGAAGTTCCGTGAAGGAGAGAGACCCTCCCTCAGAATGCAGCTGTGAGTCCCCACTGATATTTTTTTCTACTCAAAAGTCTGTTTAGATTACAGGTTCTTATCATTGTTTTGCTCACCAACTAAACATGCCATATGCATGGAGTCTAAGCAGGGCATTGTTTTTATGTAAGTTTGTATAATTGCTTGCTATATTTATTTATGTATTTACAGTTACATGATGAGGCCTCTGCTCCCTTCCATGTTTTTCTTATTTTGATGCTACAGGTTGAGTAACCTGTTCCACGGCATGGAAGAGAACACTACAGTGAGGTACACTGTGTTCTGTGGCCTCATCAAGGTGGCTGCAACTTCTAATGCCATTGCCTTCATCCCCACTGACCTCGATCAGGTACGTCCTTCATCAGTATGGGAGAAACGTTACGTATGCTGCTAGTTTTGCGCTCACAAAGATGGTTAATAGCTGAAAACAGAGTGAGAAGAGGGAGAAATACCATTAAAAAGACACTGGAAACGGTGAGAAATGACCATAAGCCCTGGTTCATGCCGTGCTTCTTTGTGTTGAGCGTCATAGATGGCAAAAAAAGTTATGCATATTATCTGCACATGCTGAAATTTCTTCCTCTGCAGTTGATTTATGATACATGTTTGTGCCACATCAGGTGCGCAAGTGGATTATTGACTGGAACCTGACGACAGAGAAGAAGCACACACTCTTGAGGCTGGTGTATGAAGCGTTGGTTGAATGCAAAAAAAGGTAACTACATATGGGGTCAGATGAGTAAATTCATGTTTTTGTATGTACGAACGCAAGAAAATCAACACAATTATATGATATAAGAACTTCCTCATGGGGAGAAATGGTACACATGTGTTTAATTCATACACACACCTCCACATCTAAGACTTTGCTAGAGTGCCCAAAACGTGAATTATCTCTGTTTAAAAGAGTCTTCAACAATGTTCTCGTCATGTCAGTGATGCTGCAGCGAAGGTGATGGTCGAGCTGCTGGGAAGTTACACAGAAGACAATGCGTCACAAGCACGCGTTGACGCCCACAGGTAAACTTAGAGACATAGTTTAACATTTGTCATTAACCCTTGATATGATGTACATCACATGGATCTATTGGGATCCCTTATCTTTTTAGATGTATTGTCCGTGCTCTCAAAGACCCGAACACCTTCCTGATTGACCACCTTCTCACCCTGAAACCTGTTCGCTTCCTGGAGGGAGAACTCATCCATGACGTGAGTACAGAAGGACCTGCAAATTTCTTTGTTGTTAAATAAATAGAAGGCTACTGGTATGGTCAGCAGTGAAAAATGATTTGAAATTGAAAAATGTGACTTACTCTGTGCCTTCTACAGCGCACAAAGCAGATTTAAAGAAAGTTCCCTCAGTCCCCCCCCTCACCCCACCACCTGGGTTTGAGAATACGTGATAGGATGCTAAACATCCCAGCCAACCTGTACCCTCTGCATACAGAGCCAACAGATCCACAAAGGACGCCACTCAACTCTCACACACCTTGAAAACAACAACATCAAGTTGTTGTTCCTTGCCTTCCCATCAACATCACATCTCCCACATGAAACGCAGTAGTTGATAAACATAGCTCTCTGCGTACTCTGCAACTGGTTGTTAAACAAACGGAACACAGGCGGTTCAAACATGCAACCACACCTCCTCCGTTGGCAAGTTAACAACTTAAGTTCCTGGGAATCACCATCACAGAAGTTGGTGATTAAAACCCCCAGTAACAGCATTACTGGCCCTTTTACTGAGCATGAGTGATATTGGCAAGAAGAGGAGGCTGCCAAGAGCTAAAGACAAAATCCATCACAACCTGTCCACCCTGCTCCAGGCTGGAAAGAAGCAGAAGCATGAGCTGCCAAACACCATACTTCAAAACGGCTTCTTTACTCTGGCTGTTAGATTCCAGAATGCATCATTCCCCCTCAATCAATAATATATATATTTTTTTTTTCTGTGTAGCAAAATTTGACTAGTCTGTATCGTTGTATAGCCCTGTGGTGCAATGACAAATGAAAAGAACTAATCTAAGTTTCTGAAAACGTAGATACTGTTTACATGATACTGTTGACACGCCCAGACAGATAATGCTTCAAAAACCTGCTCATAAACGGGAATCTTGTTCCCATGTAAACACACAATGTAATATCCTCTGGACTCTTTTACGTGGGTAGTTGGTGTGTTTTTCTCGGTAATATCAGTGACATGTGTGTGTTAATAAAACCCAATATTTAAATCGTGACCAGTTAAGTGGAATGTTGAGCAGTGGGAATGTCCAGCTTAACAGGTTGAGACAATGGAAACATTTCTTAATTGGGCGTTTTTTTTGGTTTTCATTGGTCAACAGACTGGTATTTCAAAGTATTAAAGTATTTATAGCGGAGCCGATTATCAAGCACAATGGTTATCATTACAAGTTAAACCAGTATCAATACAACGATGACGTGACTGTTTCCAGTGTCTTTTTAATGGTATTTCTCCCTCTTCTCACTGCGTTTTCAGCTGTTAACCATCTTTGTGAGTGCAAAACTAGCAGCATACGTAAAGTTCTACCAGAGTAACAAAGACTTCATTGACTCTCTTGGTAAGCATCCATACATTTATGCATGTATTATTTGCACAGATTCTACACAAACAACTACTGACTAATGTTTGAAAAGTAAAAAGGTTTATTAAGAAACATGGTAAAGGTTTCTGTGCCGTATTGGTCTGACTGCCCTAAAACCTCAGTGTACACGGTGGTTGATAAGTGATATAATTGATCTCTGCTCTTTACCATGTACATTTTCTACCGTAAATGTATTTAAACTGAAGAAAACACGTTTTAAAATCGAATGCTGCCCTTCTAAGAGCGTATCAAGAGATTACCATCTTAGGCAGTTAAGTAGTTTTTGAGAATTTATCTATCAATAACCTTTTCCTCTATAAGGACCGTATTATCATTTATCCTGGTGTTATGATTGGAGACGAATGTAAATTTTTCTTAAATTACCTCTGTAATAAAGTACATATAAAGACTATGTGAACAGCCTTTCCGGTATTAAGCTCTCATAGGTATTGAGTTGACGTGCTGCGCGCGCTGTTGACACAGCACAGGAATGTGTGTGTGTCAGCAGTGTTCCTCTTTCTCCATACGAAAGGCTTTGGTTTAATCACAAGCCTGTGTAGGATGGACTCTCAAAACAAGACAATGTGGTGTTTGCGTTAATGAGTAGGTTCACTGACTGCATGCTCCTGAACGCAGAGACAATTATCACAGGGAAACTCCCGGAGTTGCGTGTAATCGACTGTGACTGTTGGTGCTTAATGATCCCTGCGTGTTGCTCTCCAGGCCTGTCTCACGAGCAAAACATGTCCAAGATGCGCCTGCTGACATTCATGGGCATGGCTGTGGAATTCAAGGAGATCTCCTTTGACACCATGGAACAGGAGCTGCAGATTGGCGCCGAGGAGGTCGAGGCTTTTGTCATTGACGGTACAAGCACTTCCCCGCAGATCAATCGTGGCCTTCTGCCCTTGTAAAGTGTGCTGTTGGTTTCTCACAGGGTCCCACTGGGGGAGGAGAAGAGGTAGAGATGAACCGTGGTCGCAGACGGACACACATTTGTACTCTGCTAGCATGAAATGATGTGTCCTTTTTAAAGAAAGCATCCAGTGGCGCAGGGTTGTTTAAAATGGAACAATGGCAGAGACCCAAGAATAGCACTTTCACTGTTTTCACTGACTTAGATTAGCTTCCTGTCCAATTTTATTCTTTAAGTGCAGAGGTTTTTTTTTCTTTGCTTTCTGTCTAAGCTTCTGCTGTGTTTATTCTTTTCCTCCCTCCTTTTTTTTTTCTAGCTGTTAAGACCAAGATGGTGTACTGCAAAATTGACCAGACACAGCGAAAGGTTATTGTGAGGTAAGCACTTTCATCAAACATCACACGTGGCTTCTTAACTGTTATTTTTATTTTGACTAAATATCTATAATAGAGGGCAGCTATAGCAAATGTTTGCTTGGCCTGATGTGCTTTACCTGAATGATCAGCAAACGCGGTTCTTGGTCCCCAAACAGTGTTCTGCTGATGGTGCCACCATCCATGTGTCTGTGGGAGCGCAGCAATGTTATTCAGTGTTCATTACACTCTGTACCTGAGCATACTCATTTGCTTTTCTTGGACACTGCACCACATTATATATTAATTGGTCTTTTGTGGGGCCCTCTAGTCTCTTTTGTTTTATGATCAGTAATGGGCTGCAATGATTGGGTAACTAACTGGTCACTTGAATGTTTAAGTTTGTATTCCTGAATGTGGGCGAAGTTTTCTGGTCGAGTTTATTTAATTCTGGTCTGTAGAGAAATAGGTAATGCGTGTTGAGAAAAAACTATTTTTGCCTCTGTTTTTAATGCGACGTCTTAATACAGACAGTCATGTCTTATCACGTTTAGGTTTTAATATAGCTCTGCATTGCATTTCCTCACAGTTGTGGGACGTGACCTTGCTCTGTCATTTTGTTTTATTTTTCTTGGTTTTCTGTTTTCCACTCAATCAGCCACAGCACTCACCGCACCTTTGGCAAGCAGCAGTGGCAGCAGCTGCACGACAGCCTCAGCTCCTGGAAGGCCAACCTAGCAACCGTCAAGACCAGTCTGCAAGCCCTGTCACCTTCTGCTTAATTCCCCCCTTACCGACTGTCTAGACTGCCTGGCCCGCTATTCTTTTCTGTTTTCCAAATTCATCCAACTGAATTTATCAGTTTTTATATCAATCCAATAAAAGAACAGTGGAGATCACTTGTGCCTCTTTTCTTTTGAAATGTTTAAATGGACAATTTTTTAAATGTTGTGAAACAGCCTAGCACATACTGTCCCCCTGATGGATGGTCCATATATGCAGACAACAACCCCACTAGCCATACAGGGACTTTAATGGGGGCTTGTCCTCCAGCAATTCTCAACATCTGGTTGTAGTTAAAGGATGCTATGTCATTATTAAATGAGCTATAACTTTGGGTGAGAAATAGCCTACAACACGAGGGTCACTTATCTGGGAACACGAGAGGTTACCGTAGAATTGTGAACTTTTGGTTTACCTTTTGTTTGTTCATTGATGTAACGTTAAGTACCATTTACTGCGCACAGTGATCTGTTCTCAGCAGCGGTCCAGAGCATTAGGAAGTGAACTTTGATATATGGCCCAGGCATTAGGTGTAAAAGGGGTCTGCTGGAGTTCTCCTCCTCTGGGACTCTGATGAAACCACCAAAAATTGACAAAGTGCAGACTACTGGCATTGCACTTTAAATCCCCACCCCAAATAGACACTGCATTTTCCTTTTGAGTAATAAAACCACAGCTCAGCGTGTTTACTTTGTTTCCTTTGAGTGGTCTACCACTCCTCATTCTCCTGATTAAAGTCGTAATCCGATCATTTCACCCCTGCCACTAAAATATGTTCACTCCGATGAAATGGACATTAGAGGTACACATTTATGTCCTTTTCACTATCAGAAGTCTGCAGAGGCTCACCGCTCACTTCCCTCTAGTTGTCCACAGGGAGCCAGCTTCTCTGACGCTTATCAATGGGTGTAAATCACAGAACACATTCTCAGGAGCACGGCCTCATCACAGCCACCTGCAAGGTAGAGCAGATAGAGATGAATGCGACCGCGGCTTTATAATAAACAATATCCTTTTTTTTGCATCCCTCAGAATACGCTATTTTTATTTGCAAACCATTGCGTCTCAGCTCTCATCCTGCAAAAGGGATCCCACTCTCCTTCCGTCTCTTCTCGTCCTCTAATTTGTTTCCCTGGATTTAAGTAACTTGTTTTCTGGATGGTCCGTCATGTCAGATGTCCCAGACTGTGCAGTGTTTGGTTTATCTGGTGCGAGCCTCACGTCCCCTTATCATAGTCAGAAGTAGTTCTGCATAGTTAAAGGATATGAGGTGATATTACATTTGGATTTACTTGGCTTAGGTTTTTTCGTTTTGCACATGTAGCTCAGCTTATCAGCAGGAAAGTAATTTGAGTACATTTACTCCTGAACTCTACACTACATTTGAGTGGGATTTATTATGCTTTACAACTCTATTTAACAGCAATGGTTAAGTGACTATTACATTACACTTTAATTTACCATATTGGAACCCTTTCACATTTTACATGTCTCTAATTTTTTAGATGTTTCATTTAAATAACTTAAACGATTTAAACATTATTCAACATTTATCACACCAAAACACACACAAAGATCAGAGAACTGCAGACTCTTTGCCATAGTTTTGTCCCTTGGCTGAGCTAAAACTAGATGAAATTACCTAACTGTATATAAAGTAGTTAAAACTACTCGGCCAGCTATAACAGCACAGTAACAGGGTTTTACTCTTTAAGAGGACTTAAGTCCTGGTTTGAAAAACTTGTCCACGCCCTTTGCTGTATGAGCTGATGTAGGAGCACATGAATTTCCCAGCAGTAAGACACTATTAGTCATTTTAACGTTGATATGGACGTATACGGTGTAAGGTGGCATCTGACATCACACACTAGATAATGTCTGGAATATCTCCTTTTCCTCACCCCTTTTCTTCATATCAACATTCCTCCGGGTAAATCCAAGACTGTGATGGTATCCAGAGACCTCGCCAAGTACAGGCGGGGGGGCGGGGGGGGGTGCTCTTCAATTACCAGAAGCCAGTAGTCACCCAGATAATGTTCATTTGCATCCAATCTCTGCTTTGAATAAACACTGGCTAAGAAGCCCAGAGACAGATATATTTATATTTACGTGGATCATATGAAACATAAACACTGTTATGGTGGACGGCTTACCAAGCAGAATGTGGAACTTTATCTTCACTGTGTTGCCTCATGATGTTTTGGGTGTTTTGAGATGTCTCTAAGGTTGCTATAGTCACCGTTCTTTGCGGTGGAAAGTGACATACTAAGTGTATTTTAACACAGATGCCCGTTGCACAACATTTTCCCATACAAGGCCTGTGAATAGTTGTGTAGTCACCAGCTCTCGAGCTGTTGACTGGAGATTTAGTGCTTTTATGTCCCGATGCGAAGATCCCAAAAGATAGCATCGTTTTACAGCAGTAATTTGTGCTGACCCATTAGAAGTGAAGTTTCAACAATGACCCTGTAAGTGTCATTAAAGTAAGACTGCCCTTTAAATCCTAATATATCTTGGTATGGAAGATCCCTGTTACATGACACGACATAAGTCAGTGTGTAAACTTAAATGGGGGTCACCTACATTGAATTAAAGGTAAATACCTTCTATTATAACTACTTCAATTGCATTGTTCCCCAGCTGCTTCGAATTTCGTGGTTCCAGCTGCCATCTAGCGTCCATCTGTATTTACTTAAATCATCTCCATTATCCAGGTAGACCTGATCGATTAGTTGAGTCTGCGCAGGTAGTTCAGGAGGAGCTCGAGGCCAAATCTGTTCGGGGAAAACACAACCCATTTTTATCCTGCCGGGACAAAAAACCGGGTGGTTTTCGGACACAATTTTTGATCTTCAAAAGACGATCACCGCGGTAACGTTATTTTTAAAGGTCGCTCTTCGGCCGCTTTGTCACCGGCTGCTTCCTGGTTTCTCTTATCTGCGTCGAGGTCCGAGGACGCGTGAGCTTTCGTTTCGTTTGCGCTGAAATTCTGTCCTTCATTATGTGACACATCGTCGGTAAATTTGAACACAGGTGAGCCTATCTGGTGCCTGGTCGGTGGGGTAGCTACATAATAGTAGTTTATAAAAGCTGGACGCGTTGTTTGGTACTGCGCCCATTAATGCGCCCACCTGTCCGCACGCAGGTGCACTCCGAACCATGTTGTTCCTCCTCCTCCTCCTCCCGCTGCTGTCTCTCGGGGATCTGGCCTGTGTGGAGAGGGTTCCGTCGCAACAAGAAGCCCGAGAAGGTGAGCAACGGGCAGCAGGTGGGACAAGTGGATCCACTCGAACCGCTCCGATCCGTCAGTGTGCTGTTGATTGACTCGCCTGCTTGGACACGCGTCCCAGTGTTTGTAGATGACGGGGACGCCAACGGCTTCCTGGGTCGCCGGCTGCTGTTCAACCGGTTTGACTTCGAGGTTTTCGTTCCTGGAAACCTGGAGAGGGAGTGCATGGAAGAAGTCTGCAATTACGAGGAAGCGAGGGAGGTTTTTGAAAACATCCCGAAAACAGTGAGTGACGCCGCTCGGTGCACAAGGACGCAGGTACGACGTCACAGTTTAACCCACTAAACATGCTTTGTTTTGCAGGATGATTTTTGGAAGCAATACATTGCAGGTAAGATATGTGTCAGGTACTTCCATGTGTTGTGTCATCTGAGCTACCACTACTTATAATGACTAGTTTAGCCTGTAGCAAAGGCACTTATGTCACTTTCTTCTAAAACCTGTTTCCCCACATACAAGGTGTGTATTCTCGAGTACAGTTGCTCTGAACCGAACTGCTTGGTCAGGAATCAAATGGGGGGGGGGGGGACAATTCTACCGCAAGTCTTGTTGTTTTGCGTCAGGGAGGAATAAATTCTGATAAGACCTTATCACTGTCTCCTACTGTAAAACATTAAACTATTCTAAACTCCTGCATGGAAACCACCTTGTGATATTCAGATAGTTACTACTTAGTACAACTCACACTGTCCGGCCACTCACTGTGGCCTGTGATGATCCACAGAAAAGGACCAACAGGGCACACGGGTTGATGTGACGTCTCTTTTGGTGGGACTGATCGCTGTTGGTGTGGCCATTATCATCACTGGACTTCTGCTCTGCTATTTCTGTCAAGGCAAATGCAAGAATATGAGCCGGGCAAAGTAAGTGAAGGGGTCTTTATCGCTGTTGATGGGAGTCACATTGTGCATGCACACTTTGTGCCTCCAAAGACAGTGCCTCCAATGCCATGTATCTAGTACAACTCTATTGCACTACTATCCCCCAGGTTCTTGGGCAGTCTTTCAATCTGTACACTTGTCTTGGCATACACCACAAGTTTTGATATTTCGAAAACAGTATCTATTGTTCGCACCTGTCTCTGGCTTCAGCAGATGCTTTCATTATTGATTAATCTGCTGATGTGTGTTTTTTGCTTGGAAATTGACTTGAATAGATATTTCATTCTCAAAATAGTAAGAAATAAAATAATGTTTTATTAATAAATTGATCCATACCGGTTTAAACATATGGTTAGGGCTTCTTGTCAAACCTAAATATATAGTTGTGCACAGTTGTTTAACCACAATAAAATCTCACCTTTTACGTAACGTCGTTATTAATTAAGTATAGTCACACATGTATGAATTGACATGTATCCCTACACGCAGCTCCGTCCAGGCGCGACCGAGGAGGAGTAATGCTCCACTAATAATGCGACGTCTCGACGAGGTGTCCTCACAACCCGTGCTCCCGCCCCCTATGGAGGAAATAGACCCAGCGGGGTTGCCGTCTTATGAGCAGGCGATTGCAAAAAACGGACCCTATGATGCACCACCTCCTCCTTATCCCGGGTATTTGCATAATCTATATCTCACAGCTCACTTCTTTTTTCTATGGTGCATCGTCCATAATGCAGTCACAGAAAGTCTATTAAAATATATCTTTGATGACATCTTCTCTTATTGTTTGTTTTTTAGCTCACGGCATGGGACTATTCGCCGGTAGTGACACAACGCATGTCTCCCAACATGAAGCAGACAATTGAAGTAACATTCACACTGTTCTACACTACTAGGTGTTTTTTTTTTTTTCTTCATCACAAGATTTCAAAACATGCATTGTGCCTTATGTTTATTGATTACTGATTATCTATTTACACTCATACCTTTTCTAATCTTTCTGGCCTGGTACCTTTTCCTAACTGTTCAATCTCCCTTCTTGATGCGCGTGAGCAAGAACATTGTCCCATATCTGTACTAATTATACGAAATACGATTTATAATACATTTAGCCTGTTTTTTGTCTAACTGCAAATGAAAAATCAATTATTTATACATGAGGGATTTAAATTGCAGGGGTGCCCAGGCCCTTAACGAGCAGTTGCTTCAGACACTGCCTGATGAGAAAGACTGAGAAGATGATTATTATTGTGATTCCTTACATGATAGGTATTGCTTGCAAATTAAGCTAAACAGAATGATCTGCATAGTCGTACAGCTTCCTGTTTCCAGAAGAAAAAATAGGAACACAACAGCTGGATTGACTGGCATTATCATTTATATATATATATATTATATAATATTAGCTATACAGAAAAATCTTTTAATAAAAATACAAATATTTTTATTTAATGATCTACCTTACTTGCTTTGTAAAAAATCGTTGTACTTCATGCTTTATTTAATCTTTTCTTAAATTTTATTACTGTTAATACTACTACTGTATAAACTTCTCTTGTGTCATCAACCAATGAGAATACTCTTCTGAAATGTGAAGTAATGTTTAATTTCAATATATACATTGCTGTTGTTTATTAAATGCTCTATAAATAGATGGAGGTGAAAAGTCCCTAAAAGCAGTTTTGCAATATTTTACATTCATACAGAGCAACATAAATCTATAAAGCTGTGAGAAAGGAGAGCTAAAACAAGTCACTTACCTATCTGTAATTTTACATGAAGCTGATCTGTACCGTGACTACCTGAAGTGACAATTTATCTAAATATTTTTAAATAAAGTTGATATTTAAATTCTCATTGTCTCCTCTTTCGACCGTGTTTGAGGTAGTGTACATGGGTTCAAGATGGCTCAATGGTGTTCTCTTTTTTTTTTTTTTTTTTCTTTCTTTTTTTTTCTGGTGTGCATATGTCGATGAACATTGTATTTTATCCTTTATGTCCTTTGTCACTAACAAGTTGTTGTCAGCCCATTAAATTAGCGGCCGAGAGCTGTTTCTTTGAGGATGCTAAATGGGACAAAGTTTCCCAAATAACACGAGTATTAATAAGGATGCTGCACAACAGTCATCCTAATACAAGTGTCAGAGGGGAGTTCTAACAAAACCTGTATGTTATTTGCCTGAATGTATTAAGATTTCATTTAAGTTAGCTTGGGACTTTGTTTCTATGCCAAAACAAATCACTTGATATGTAGATTTGGGGTTTCTGTGGCATTGTATAAATCACTTCTGGAATCTTAAATCAGCTCAAAAACAATAATCGAGCTGAACTTTTAGACGGAGTTGAGGAAAAAGCGAGAACTACAAAACTTCCAGCGAAAGTCTGCGGTGCATCCTGGGAAATTCACTAACATCGGTACGTGAAGCCATGCAAGGCTTGCACGACTCCCCGTGACGGGAGACCGACAAAAAAACATCCGAATCCCCCCAGAAGACTCGGGAAAAAAGGTACATTCTTCTCCGGGACACTTTACGAGTTCACGGACCGTGCAGCGCTCCGACGGGGCACCGCCTGCCCGCCCGCTCGCTGGGTCTGACCCCGGGGGGCTGCTACGATGCGTGTCCGCTGCTCCACGAAGCTCCGCCGGGGAAGTGAATCTCTCACCGGATGATGGACACGAACTACCCGACCTCCAGCTTCGCGGACGCGCTGGCTCCACCAGCACAGACCGTAGCTTCTTGGGCCTATGACCGCAGCACGGCCACTGCCAAGCCGAGGTAGGGAGATGAAGGAGAGGGCACCTTCCGAGGGAAACTGCGGCGGTGCTTGGGGGGGGGGGGGGGGGGGGGTGTTTGGTGGCGATGGTGTGTGGGGCGGCGTGGAGGGGGGGGGTCAGCTAGCTTCGCTGTTGTGGAAAAGTGCAACGGTCCTCGTCGTTGTGGAGTAAATTGGAGGAATGCCCGTGTTGCATTCAGACGCAGTAGCGGAGCCTTTGACTTGCCGTTGCGGGCGCGCACCTTGCTAGGTCGGCTAGCACGCCGTCTCCTCGGCGTGGCCACGGACACCGTCCCCCCCCAAACACACACACACACTCGTTTCATACGTGTAGTAATCTGACCATCTGGGCAGCTTAGCTAAACATGTATCCGAGTGTTTTTCTTGACCCTCGCGGGTAGGTGACTAGCTACCGATGCTAGCCGCGTCAGTTGTGTCCAAACCCCCGAACTAGTGGTAACGTCTCCCGGCTAACGTCGTTGTCTTCGCCTCGCAGCTAAGCGACGTCACTTCGGCGCCCGACTCGTCGTGTTAGTTTACGAGTTCGAGCTCGGTTGACGTGTTTGACGTTCTTTCAACTTGCTTTTATATTTTGTCAAACAGACCCCCTAGTTTCGGAACTCTAATTTAGTGAAACATCCAGACTGTTGTGTAATGATCTTCTCCATCTTGTAAGTGATACAAATGGATCTCACCCGAGGACACGAGTCGTGTCCCTTTGGTCGGGTTGCGCTCATAAGCAGCGCACAAGTTAATCAATGACTAAGTATTACCAAGTCTTTAGATAAGGACCAGAAGAGATCAAGTGAGATTAGACCACCGGAATGAGAACTTCCTCGATCTGTTGAATGAGGGATCCTTTTGTTTTCACCGCTCCCAGGTACAGATGTCAGAGGACACATTTCACATCTGCACAGATAATAAGTTGATGTTGTGGAAGTCTGCCGTGTTGTTGTACCGGACTGCATTATGTCCAGAGGTGTGTCAAATGCTTCACCCAGTGCCTCACAAACAACACCAGTGCAACGCAATCACTAACTATGACCTCAGTTCAAAAACAGGCTGTTTTGATTTACTCCTCTTTGACCGTGTCAATCAAAAACTGAACTTTATAGCTAGTCTTTGTGGCATTGCATTAATCGGGTATGCCTGTGTATGGTACTTTATAGTTAAGCTAAGAAGAGTTGCGTAACAGAAAATGCCAGTGCTTGTCTATTGAAGGGATAAAAATAAAAAAAAGCGGCTGATGACTTCAGCTTTGTTCTTCCACAGACGAACACCTTCAGGCAATAAGAGAACAAGCCGGCTGCGTGATATTCCCTCAGATTTCATAACTGTTTCACACGAATCTTTTTTCAGAGAGAATATAGAATGTAATGTGTCAGATATAAAACATATTTTCCCCATGTCTCAAGGTAACAGAGTACTAGAGCTCCTCACGCCAAGAGGAGCAATCCGTGTCGTTTGCTCTGTCGGGTGGCTCCATCGCTTCTTGCCAAGATGAGCGCTTTCATGTGAGCGTGTTTGTGTGTTGACGCAGTTCCAGTTATGGCGCGGCGCACCTTGATGCAGAGCTCCTCCAGAGGCAAAGCTACGCTGATAACCACCAGCTTCCCACCTACACCACGTCGCACCTGCCTGCGACCGCAGGTGAGTTATAAATGGTTTAGAAAGTGCCAGTACACCCAAATTACTATGGCAATATTTTTAGTTGATACACTTTGTCTTAATCTGTCAAATCTGAGATGCATGTGCCGCCTATACAAATAGGGATTGCAAAGGATGTTTAATTGGAGGTACTCACAAACTGAAAAGCTTTGTTTCACAAACTCGGACATAAGCCTCAATGCAGACAGTATTTTGTTGGGTTCATTTCATTACAAGAAACTACTTCAATTTCACAAGTATACATAGTATACAAGTATTTATGCCTGGTCCATTTATCTGGGAAATTTGTGGAGCTCACTCGAGGCTACTGAGAGATGAGTTAATTCCTTTGCAATTTGGGTGAAGTAACTGGTTAATGGCTATTGCTTACCTGGCGCGTAGCACACGGATTACTATGTGGCCCTTTTCTGTGGTTATGTTCACGTTCCTGTTTCTTTAACCTTCAGGAACACTTGACTCGAGCAGTAATTCTTCTGAGACCTCAATCATGAGCTTCCTGTCAGCCATGGAGCCGAGAAGCCTTCAGGCTGGTCCTGTCGGTGCCTCACTGCTTCCTCCTTTTAGACCCCCGTCATGGCCCGCCGGTGAGAACACGTCCACTGTTTATGTGTTATTTTCACGCTACCACCTATTGGACTATGGACGTTTTGTCTATTCATATGGGCTTCTTATGATTTTAAATGCACTACAGAGTGGTAAATACGCAGGGTGTTTTGTCCAGTTTATTTGTGAGAAACATTTACTGATACAAGTGTTTGTGTATAAACACTGTATTGTGTTTTAAATCTACAATAACAAAGCTACGATACTATTGTGTTCTAGACGAGATCCTTTTTACATGTTGTACTATGATCTTTATTTTAAAGATTTAAATAACACAAACACGGTAATATATTCTTAACTATTGAAGCAGAGAAGCCATAGCTCTTAAAAGTACTTTGGAGAGGCTTCTGCTGAAGTTGGTTGGTGTCCATATCTCCACATATTATCAAAGACTTTTGATAATGTGACTAGCGTGCGATATTGCGATTAGGATCTCACCCCTTCGTGTCTGCCGGTTGAGCCCTTATTTTGCCTTCTTTGCACAATGCAGGTACCAACTCCAGCACTGAGCTGTATTTGACTGGTGCCCTGCCTTCTACTGCCACTTTCCCCTCTCCTGCCGCTCTGTCGTCGTACCAGCACCCTGGTGCCTACCCTTCCCGGAGTTACGCTACCAACCCGCCCTTGGCTCTCCAGGATCCTGCCTTCAGCACTTCCACCAATGGCCTGTTCTCTCACCACGACCCCCTCATCCACCTCAAGTCCAGCCAGTCTCTGCTTCCCACCGCGCTGGCCTTCAATCATCTCTCCACCCCGGCTTTGGCTTCGGCTCTGCCCGTCCAGTCCTCGACCTACCGATCGGCTCAGGAGTCGGCCCCCCACCTCCTACAACCCCAGTTCAGCCTGCTGCCCTCCTCTGCCCTGCCCGGCCCTCAACACCCCTACGGGGCCGCCGTTTTCTCCGGCTCCATTGAGAGAGCTCTTCAGCGTGAATGTAGTGTGATCAAACACCACCAGAGGCCTTCCAGCAGCCACGACGCCTCGGAGCAATTGGCCAATGCAGAGCACCCCTTACAGGGGTACTTTGGCTCTGGCGGTGAAGCGGATGTGTCCTACCAGCAGGACCCCTCCCGTCAGACCCCTCTGTCCTGCAGCCCTTCCCCGGGGGCCGATTCCTCCCAAGGGGTCCATCGGGCGCCACAACCCAACACCGACTCCGTACCTCGAGCGTATTCCTCCACGTCTGTGCCAAAAGTGAAAGACTGCTCTTCCAAGGTGGCTCAACACCCGATTGGGGATGAGGAGGGTCATGAGCACCCTCGAAAGCTGACTGGAGGGTCCCCCGACCATTACTCCTCCCCAGGACAGAAGCAGAACTCGGTGATTGCTAACCAGCAGTCAGGCCAGCTGTCCGGCCTGATGTCCAGTAGTCTGTGTCAAACCTATATCCCCCCACAAGCCCAGTCACAGCCCCCCCATTCGACCTCAGACAAACACTCTCCCCTTTACAAGACTCTACCTTCCCTCTCCAGCCAGTCTGACGTGTCATCTGTTGGTCAGACTCCTGTTTACTCCTCCAGTCCCAGGATGAGCCATGAGCAGGAGATCCAGTACGGAGCCCAGGTCCAGGGCTTGTGTCAGGGGAGTCTCTCAGAGAGCTACCCCACATTGCACTCTCAGGGGGCCCCCAATGTGACTTTCACATCTCAAGCACAGGGGCACGGTTTGGTGACTCCGAGCTATTCCACGGGACCATCGCTCATATCCTCCTACCCGCTGACATGCGTGCGGAGTCTCCCCACGTCAAGTTCCTCGCAGGACTACACCCTCATGCAAGAGTCAGTGGGGGGTAAAACGCATGACACGCTGTCCCAGCAGCAGACACAGACCCACAAATATGTTTTGTCCACACCGTTGCCTACCTACTCTTCACCCGCTCAAGCCTTACAGAATAACGTCAGATCCTCAATACAGGACATTAAGCCAACATATGAGAAACACAAACTCGTAGAGCTTCCTATCCAGGACCTGGATGCGCTCCAGCAGGCATCAATGGAAGACTCTGCTGCAGCTAGTAATATGTCTGCTCACAACAATGTCATCTATGTAGTTTCAAAAATGGACGATAATCACAAAACGCAAAGCGTTATCCGAAGTTATTCACGGTCTGACGACCAGCTGCTGGGACTAGTTCACACAAACGCGGAGCAGACAAAGGATGAAAGGATGGGTTCTCTGAGCCATCAGCACATCCATCTAAGCAGTGCCAACGGCCAGGAAAACGCCAACACAAAAACTACAAACTCCAGTATTATTGCTACACATGTACCACTTGACTCGGAGCAGCTCAAACAGCACCCGCTCCAGCTCAAATCTCCAGAGCCGCATCATCAAAACCCCCAGAATCACTCCCAGTCTCAGAGCCAGACCCCGGCGGCCCACCCCCAATTCATCACCATCCCCAGCGCTCTTCTCGAACCCAACCAGATGATTGTACTCCAGCAGCCGCTTGTCCACCACAGTCAAAACCCCTCAAAGGTGGTGTCCGTTCAAGGTATCCAACGGGGCCAAGATCTGGGCCCTGTTCATGTCCAGTATCTTCAGATGGGCCGCGAACTGCTGGGCCCCAGTGTCACTGAAACCCTCAGACAGCAGGGCCCCGCCGCGTCTGAGCAGGGCTCCGGATGCCCTGATAACTCCAAACACCACTACAGCCAGACGGCAAATCAGCCACCAAACGATGCCAAGAACCACTTTGCCCTCAACTCCATTTGTTTCCCCGATTCGATGCTACTCGCAGATGAGCGAAATATTCTGTCAAACGTGGACGACATCCTGGCCGCCACGGTGGCGGCCTGCGGCGTCACACCGCAGGACTTTGTCAAAGCCACGTCCTCCGCCGAGGCGGAAATGGCAGCGATGGCGAGTCCCGTCGATTCCAAAGGCCACTTCCAGACTGTGGATATAAGGCACGTGTCCCCTAGTTTCTCCGCGGCACAACAGGCCATCATGACCAACACCATGACACTAAATGAAGTTCAGATGGCCACAGGCTGCCACGGTCAGCCCGTTCACCACGGTCCTTCTGAGCTGGACGCAAATGGAGATGGAGGAAGCTCTGAGAACGATTACCACTTGGCAGGGCAGGCGTACGACCCGCCGGCTCTCGGAGTCAAAGGGAACGTAAAGGGTGTTAAAGGCGAGGGCGGCCTCGCGGAGTGCCACGGTGGTGAAGACTTTCCGAAAAAGAAGGCCCGCCCTAAATCCTCGATCAGACCCGGTGGGCCGGAGGAGGACTGTGGGCAGGTTAGACCGACCAAGCGCAGCGGGCAGGCAAAGCGGCAGAACTCCAGGGGCAGTGACGGCAGCTCGCCGTCCGCCTCCCAGGGGGTGTTTGATGGCTGCCAGCAGGAGAGGATCAGACAAAAGATCCGAGAAGTCGAAGAGAAACAGCCAGAGGTCAAAACCGGCTTTATTGGCTCCTTCCTCGACTTCATCAAATCGGGCCCCAAACATCAATACTCCCCGAGTCCCACGCGGACGATTAATCGCCCTAGAAAGCCCGGCACCACCGCCAAGCCACCGGCGTGTCCGCTGCCTCCTTTGCCTCCCAAGCTGCAGACTCTGCCCGGGCCCCTGATTCCCCAGGAGAGCCAAGGAGTGAGCATCCAACAGAAGCGTCTGGATGAGGATTTGCAGAAAAACCTGGAGACTCTGCCGTCGTTCAGCTCCGACGAAGAGGAGAACACTGGGAAGAACCAGGCCCTGAGGAACAGCATCAGCTCGGCGCTTTCCGCTCTGGATGAGTCTTCGGATCGGAAAACCAGAGCAGGTAATCGTGCCCGGCTTAGGCTGCTCAAGAGCCTCCGGTGTTCTCATCATGACAGCGACCTACACATTTTTATAATATTGTTTATCTATTCATTGTTTTTTTTTTTTTACATTCACAAAATTTTCAAAATACTGAAAAGACGTAATTGGCCAGCCAACCAAGATTTTTCAGCATTGCTGAAGCTGCAAGTCTATTTTGGCTTAAGTATTTTTTGTTGTGCTGTTTTTTCAACTTTATCATATATGTAATATGAGTAATACCATTTAATTAATATAAAATATTATACAAGTAATGTGGTCTCATGTATAACAATTTTTCCCTTTTTATGAAAGTTGTTTTTATTCATTTTAAACACGAGAAGTTGTTTCTTCCTGACAATTATCCTCTCCTTCTCCAGATAACCCAATCCCCGGTTTGATGATGAAAACGGTCCAAGTTCCCATCATGCCTCTTGTCGTTACCAATACCTGTTTGTCACGGTTCACCACACCTACACAGACGACAAGCGCCGTCTCAGCTGCGACCGTGTTCGTGGCCAAGGAGAAGTCCAAAGAGACCCCACCAGGCCAGACGGCCGTGCAGTTGACGAGTGTGGCCATTGAGGGACTCACCGACGAGGAGCTGTCGGACAGCGGAGGCGAGGGGATGTACAGGGAGAGAGACGAGTTTGTTGTCCGGAACGAAGACATCGAAAACCTGAAGGTACAGCTTTGCAAAAAAAAAGCGCATCTGGATAATAATGTGCCTCATATCAGAGTCACATCACAGTTTCCCCACTGTAACCTCTACTACGTGTGTCTAGGTCACGATGAGAGCAGGTAGTGAGCCTCCAGCCATCTGGAAAGTCCAGAAGGCGCTGCTGCAGAAATTTGTGCCCGAAGTGAGAGATGGAAGGAGAGTCTTCTCAGCCACCAACAGCGTGAGTCAAAGCAGACGCGTGGACGCATCAGTCGTCGATCATTCAAGTGTTTGTTTGTTTTTTTCCTTCAGTCTGCAAAAAGTAAAATGTTTCTTCTCTTGGGCAGTATCTTGGATACTTTGGCGATGCCAAGACCATGTACCAGAGGGTGTATGTGAAGTTCTTGGACACCGTAAACAAAAGGGAGTATGTTCGTGTTTGCAGTCGGAAGCCGCGCTGCAAGCCCATGAACTCGCTACGGTACGCGCAGGGCGCTGACTGACGTAATGCCTGAAACGTGGCGCTCCGGCTGTCTAACTTTTCTTTGTTCTGAAACCCAGGGGTGTTCAGGTGAAAACATTGCTGGGCTTGACAGCCGACCCCTCCTTAGTATCCCAAAGCCAAAAGGCTCGGCCCAAACAACTCAAGCCCAGGGCAGAGCCCCCACCTAAGAAGAGGAGGAAATGGAAGGAGGAGTTTTCCCCGCACGCCTCGGAATCATCTGCTGAAGATGGAGGTGAAGATGCCGTTTAATTACATATTGTTATCGTCAGTATCTTCCTGCTCTTCCTTATGATTGATCTCCCCCAAACCTCCTCTTAGAGTTAGAGCCCTCAGTGCCGTTCGCGTCGCGGTTGCTCAACACGAGGACCATGAAGGAGACATTCAGGAGCTTTGTGGAACTGCTCATCAGCATTGCCTTAGATGAAGATGTAATGACAGCACTTGAGAGGGCAAACGGTGAGTGAACTAACCTTTTTTTGATAATTATTAGCTTTATCACAGAGCAAGAATCGTGTATTTAAAAGTAAATCAACAAGGTAAAAACAGGTTGGTGGTATACTTAAGGTGTGTTGACTGTTTCAGATGAGTTTCTGCTGCCACAGATGAAAAGAGTGGATGGAATGATCAGCGACAACAGGAAACGCCTGCTTCACAAACTGCACATAGGGCAGGTCCTAAAGGTGGGTTGGATTGATGTTTGTTGTGTGATTACTCTTACTCCAAAAGACTTAAGAGTAATCTTACAAACAAACAAAACGGCAACCCAAGTAACTCCCTTGTTGTGGGTCCTCAGACGGCTCTCGACAGCTTCCCAGAGATTGCCGTTGTGACCGAGCTTACGAAGGACGGGGAAACCCCGGCCTTTAAGGTGCGTCTCAGTGGGAAGGCCTACAACAAGAAAACTATGAAGCCCTACAAGATGCTGAACAAAGTGCCTCAGGTGAGACAAGAACCCTGTACTTTCAGTATCCGTCCAGCAGAGAGCACCGTTTAGTCTTTGTAACTCTTTTTTAATCCGCTCCACACTGCAGCCACGGTTCACTTCCCTGCCTTCTCATCCCTTAAGGCCGGCGCATGCTTCTGCGTCTGCGTCGTTGGGTCGACGCACTCGTTTCAATTCATGGTTCTGCGTGTGTTGCAAAGCAATTCACCGCCAGAACAACAGGCGAAGTGACGTGTTTTGTTGAAGACGACCTAGAGAGTCATGTTTATTTATTATTTGTTTATTTATGTATCATAGACTTTATTGCCCCGTGCATCGCCACTGCTGCTTTTTCATCGCGGACACATTTGTCCCGTATTTTCCTCCACAACTTTGTGCACCTCTCGACGGGCAAACCGGCGTTTGCGGCGATCTCCCTCCATGAATCCAACCCGCTTCTACAACCTGCCAATGGCGGCGTGTATAAGCGCTCATATTTACGCATTTCTTCCGACAAAAGCTCTTAAATCTGCTCCGTTCTCTCGTAAACATTCTTTGTTTTAATAATGGCGGTATCGGGCTATGAAAGCGAAAATATGAGACTCCGTAAAGGACGTAGTTAGCGGACCAATCGCAGCCTGGTGCGCTGTGTGAGGCTTGCGTTGCTTTCGACGCAAGCCTAGAAAAACGGCTCGACACACGCAAGGACACAAGGAGGTGTGAAAAGCGACGCAAGGGACACGCGAGGGGGGCTTGCGTCTGCGTCGCTCTGAAAACGCAGAAGCATAAACTAGGCTTTACAAGATGTTGTGGAAACGCGTGTGCTTTTTGCTTGTTGTCTCTTCTAGGAGTATACAGTGGACCAGCAGAAAACTCAGTGGTTCTCCCTGTACCACTCTTTGCAGCATTACAAGTACCACACGTTCCTTATGTGCAAGGACGAGGTGAGACATTCACTCCACTGTGCTCGCTGTTCTAGTCTGTGTTGTAGACAAATGTTACGCTCCCACGGTTAGTTTTTAACAGGTTTCATTTCAGATGCTAATTATTCAGGTGACACTTTGGTGTGCTTTTTGAGAGCGTTTAAAAAAAAATATTGTGCTTCTGCCCTGCAGATAGCATCTATGCGGGTGCAGTCATTGAACGTGGGGCAGGAGGAGACGGTTCAGAAGTGTCTGCAGAACGGAACTTGGGTGGAGGGGCTCTTCGACCGCTTCGGAGAGCTGATCAATCAAGTGCAGCAGGCCTGCCGGTGATCCAGCCCCCCACCGGGCTCGGCTTTTAAACAAAACTCAAAGCAAACCTTAAAACCAAAAAATGCCAACACTTAAGGATGCGTCCGGCTGAACGTGGCCGCTGAGGAGGATGGAGGGAGCGTCTTCGTCCAGCCGCGGAGAGACTTGAATCGGGGACCTGTCAGGACAAGACATTTTGGGGGTCCGTGGCCTAAAGGGGGCAGCGGTTGGACAGCGAGACGGCAGTAAAGTTAAATGTCACCACATCTCATCAGAAAGCAGCAGCGTGATCGACAGATGACAAGGACTTTGGTATTGAGAGCGTTTTTTTTTTTTTATTGCTTCCACATAATGGTTGGCCTAGTCTTTGTAAATATTTTGTAGTTACAAGCCCACTTTTCGTTTAATGTCAGATTATAACCAGTGTGTACGCACTAGATAGAAAGTAATCTGCATGGGATATAGTGCACAGAGTTAGATAGATATATAGATTTATTGTAAAAACTAAAAATATGAAAAAAACCTTTATAACCGTTTATATATATATATATATATAAACCATTGGATAATGTTTGTAAGACATCCATTTTTTATGGAGCACAAACTTATATATATTGTACATTTTGTATAAAAGAACAGGAGGGGGAACTGCAGCAACTCTCTTCAGGGAGAGTTTAGTAAACTATATACTGGATCTATATTGTTGTTTAACTTTTGTTCTTCAAACACACATTTTCTTATCAGATGCAAATCAGCGTTGTTCCAGTACTGCTTTTTAGGAATTTATCAAATACTATGACCTTGACTTACCTGATGGTGAAATGAAATTAAATAAGAGGGGTCTTTATACTCCTTTACAGATTTAGCCCACATTTTATGACAAAAAATATATAAATATATATTTTTCACTTAAGTAAATATTGTTCAAAGACACTTTTTCAAGGTTTTTTCACAGTTTTCCAAAATGGACTCTTTATATGTTATCAATTTTACACTTCAAAAACAATGTTGTTTACAGATGCGGTTTGTAAATAAAGTGCGGCATGTATTTTTTTGCTATGATGTGTTTTGTCGGAGCGGGTAAGCATTTTCCAAGTGACCTGGGGCCAGTGAGTGACGCCATAGATCGCAGCATTAAAGTCCTCTGGTCCATTGAATCGGCTCCAGTGACACAGGATCTCTTGTCTGATACACGCACAGTGTGATTAGAACTTCTCATCCTCGGCAGCGACACTGTTAGACACCATAACGCCGCATCGGCCAACTCAAACAAAGTGTGTCCCTCAGCTCAGAGAGGTTCAAACATCACCTTCACGTCCATATAGGCTCATATTCTGTGGCGTGGAAGACGTGATCGCTGTGCTCGCCCACCATGCTCTCATGGCCAAACTATTCACTGGGACTCGGTGGCGGACTTTGTGTCGTCTGAGAGGGTCCTGAGCCTGATGAATAAAATATGATTATCCAGAACATAATGCCAAATGACTGGCAACCCCCCCCAAAAAACAAAAGGGGCTCTGTGAGGAAAGCCTCTGTCCTTTATTGCTGCGGAGGACGGCCAGTCAGACAAGCGTTTGAGATTCCAGCGCGGGCACAACTGGTGGAGACTGACGCTGAATGTCTCGATATGAATCACTGCATCGTTTCATATGTGGGAGACGGACTGAGGGGATCCTCGAGGCAGCGTATGAATGTAGGAAGGCCACAGTGACGGGACGGCTGTGTGTTCTCCGGTTCAGTTTAAGCTACTGTGTAGTTTTAAAGCTGCTTTAACCCGTCCCACATGCACTTGATGAACAGTGCCATCTTTGCATTTGTCAGTTCTGGAAAGTAACTTAAGTATATTCACTCAAGCGTTGTACTTTTGAGTGCAACTTTAAGGTACTTCTATCAAACAGTGGAAAACAGAAATAGACTGTTGAGTTACTAGAACAATTAGTTTTCTTCTACTGTTACAGAAACTACTGCACTGTATGATGAGTTTAAACAACGGACCAGGTTTCTAAATGCCTTCGCTTGTGCTACTTCGCAACAAAGCAGTCTGTAGTTTGAGCCTTTTGTGAGGCGTCCACCATTTTACCCTCCGAATTTCTTTACATTTCTTTAAGCTCATTGTTTAGACCAACAGAGGCAACATATTTTACATGTGCAGAACTTTCAAGAATATCAGCAAACAAAAACACATTTGTGTCTGAAAATCTTGTTTTGCATGATCCTTCTGATCATATGACAGTGGACTAAACCACCCAATTATAAATAAAATGGTTACGAGTAGCTTCACCTCAACCAGCTTCATTTTTACCCAGGTTACATCGCAAAACCATTACTTGTATAATCCCTCTAAGGCTGACATTATGGGCATATTTGTCTCACTTCATTGGCTCCCTTAGCAGAAACCATCTTTTTAAATTCCTCTTCCCGGAGGAAATTCCTTTGCCATCATTAGAACTGTAAACAACAGCACTTTACTGACATTGCATGACCGATAAGAATGAAGGGGAATGAAAAGGACATTTGCACGACTTCCCGGCTATACGTGGATACAACCCGTAGAGTAAATACCGATTTGACCTTGTTGGGCTAGAATTACTGATAGTATAAACCAGCGGGCTCTCTCGCTCCTTTTCTCTGTCTCACCTTCCGTGTTGGCTTAAAACAATGTCTCACTCCATTGCACTGATGTCAGCGTAGTGGCAAGTTTACAAAATACCAGCACATCATTCTGCAGTGCCCTCATCTGAAGTTGTGAAACCCGTTTGTCCCTCAGACCAATGGTTTCTCACTCGAGCTGAACGCACTCAAGTTAGCTCTCGTTTAGGGTGTGTATTTCCTTGTACTCCGTTTCTATGGACACAATGGCTGTGTGAATATAAAAATACCTCTAATTCATCTGCTGTAACAGAGAAAAAAGTTTATGTAGTTTAGAGTTTACGTACACATGCAGCACAACGACCAAGTACCCTGAGCTTCTGTGAATTCAGGGCTCGCAGATTGTTGATTTCCAGAAACTCACCGCTTATGACTCATACCTCATTCTGCAGAGAGTCAAGGTCAAGTGGTATAGTTAAACAGTTATGCTTCTTTTTTTTGCCACCGGGGTTAAAAACTTAGACTTGCAGACACGGTTAAATGCAATGGCAATATGCCGTTTCTATGCCAAGCAAGGGATTAAAGCAAAAAAAGTGTTATAGTCCTAATGATACTTTTGAATAGTAGTATGATTTATGGCCTAATGGTTTATCTTTTTCCATGGCCTCCTTTTTCTTTTCATAAATTATTTCTTTTGGACGTGTCTTTAAAAACTTTGCACAGGGAGATAAACCTTAACCGTTAACCAGTGACGTTGCACTTCATGGGCAACATCCTGACCCCTAAAAGTCATCAAGTCGTCCTCACTTTGTATTCTTTTATGGGCATTCCAGAAATAAGTGCTGCATTAAGATGGCGCTTACTTACAGCACTAGTTTTGTAGTTCTTGTTGTTCTGGGTGTGTTCCCTTCTTCTCATTGTAAGTCACTTTGGATAAAAGTATCAGCTAAAGGAAATGTTTTGTAAAATATTTCATGAAGTTGGTGGACTCAAAAGAGGCGGCCAAGACATCCTTTTTTATTTTCCTTTTAAGTGGTTCAAGCTCATGAATCAGGCGCTCTTCCAACGACGAGTAAATTGAACACTGTGTCGAAAGTTACACGCGTGCACATCTGCAGTTTCCTTAGAGCATGCTTGCCTTGCTCAAGAGCAGCACAACAATATGTGGAGCAGGATGACATTTCTGCTCACTGACCAAATGATTAAAAACATTGTTTTAGAGCACCGCCTCTTTCTTTTTGTGCTCACGCATTCTCCCCCCAGGTCATCTGAAGGAGCATTTTTCTAGAGGCCAGTAATCAAACCGGTTTACACGCCTTCCCGTTGCACCACCCGAGTGGCGTGTGGCGATGTGTACATGCTTGCAGATGATGGCCTTCGTTTCGGGCCCAGATGAGGTGGAACGATGAGGTCACACGATTCAAACAGTTTCTTATTTCTGTGTATGTGTGTTTCTGTCCTTCAAATCGCTGTTATTTGAACATTTCTCACATAGTAGCTGCTTTTAAATGCTGCTTCTTTATCAGATCAGATTTACAGTGTGGGCTTTAAGGGTGTGACTTTGTGAGTCCAAACCCTGTAAAAAAAAAAAAAGAGAATTTCCTTCAAATTAAAAATATTTTAGTTAGCCAATGATAATACTTAATGAAAAAACTAGAGGGAAAAAAGTAGAAATGGTAGATCTGCAAACCTTTTTGTACTCAGCATTGTGTTATATTATATAAAGCCTTCGCGTGATAAAACAAACAATATCATGTATGGCACCTTTAAAGGTAACAAATATCACACGGATACGTCACACATAAAAAGCACAGCAACTATTCCTCTTTCTTATTATTTCAGTTCCGGAAAATGAAAATTGGTCAAACTTCAAGGAAGCAGCTCGAGTCTCATTTCCACGGTAATGTCCGGATGGGAGGCGATCGGGGAGAGAATAATGTCGCTGTGGGAGGAGACGGTTTCGGGCTTGTTTGTAGTTGGTTGCGTGCGTCACGTCGGGAGTTGGAGAGCAGGGACGTGGTCTGAATGGCCGGTTCCTGGGTCACTGGAAGAAGTTCGCATGCACCGAACGGCAGGTAGGCGAATACCAGCTGGATCACCTTGAGCCGAAAGAGTAAATGCTGCGTTTAGTTCATTTAGCGTCGGATGTGTGTTTTTTTTTGGGGGGGGGGGGGGGGGGTTAAGCAGCTTGTTAAACGTGCTGACTTGAAATCGGAAGAAATGTATTTCCATTTGCTTGCTGCTCGTTTTGATTTGACTGAAAGTACTGGTATCTTACTGGAAAAGGTAATGTGCCAACCATGGCGTTTTTTACGCACGCCGTTTGGGAATATTTATGCCATTTTGTATTTCTGACAATTTACATATCGTTATGTAACATGTCACCAGCGTCTATATCATTGTTGTTTGCACATTAATTAAAGTAATTAAGTTGGTCGCTTAAGGGAACCTTTTTATAAGAGAAAAAAACAACCGATCGAACGAACGATTATTTTGAATTTGTAATTGAGCTACTGCCTTTACTCAATTACAATAAATCCATTAATGCTCTGTGGATGAGCGTAAAGCTTTGAATAAGAACAGCGTGTGTGTGTGATTGTGCCATCGGTGCTCAGTGCCGACTCAGCAGTCTGCAGTGTTTGCGTTAAAACCAGAAGAACCGGTTTATTACTGTATCATAGGATTCAAACTCATAATGGCCAATCGGCGAAGCTGCGCGTTTCTCTGATGCGGATCAGTTCATCTCACAGCTCTCAGCATGTCGGAGGAATGCAGGTATCTGCCACGAGCCATTAACAACCTGCTGCCACGAGTCCAAAGGTGCCCACGCACCATTTGCATCATCACCTGAAATCACATCGTCCTGAGAGGCTGGTTAAAGTTACCCCCCCCTCCACGATTGTGTTGTGTGTCGGGGAGTTGTTGTGTTAAACATGGAGGTCTCCAGAGGGAACATCCCCATGTGTGGACCTCGCTGCTCCCTCCGCGGTTATTTACCTCCACCGATGTGTACAAACAACTGCTGCGCTGTTGTGCGTCGCCTCGATTGCAGGTCGGCGGCCTCTTTGCGTGCAGTTTCTTTTTCTTCATAAAGAGAACTAAAGTCGCAGGGAAGGCGTCAGCTGCGCAGGCTGGGCTCAAACCTCAGCCGGGCTCAACCAACAAGAGGTGACAGATCACAGCCTGGTTCCCAGGATTGTTCCGACCCCCAACCCCCCATTTCATTCCTTTTTAACAAGAAGCATTAATGGATATTGATGAGATCCGGATTTATTTTGTGACTGGTAATCCCGGGACCCCTGAGGGGACTCTCCAGATGGCCAAGGAATTCATTCTGATAATGCAGTGTGTTTCTACTATATATATATATATATGGAGTAAATGTGCCCCATATGAAAGGAATTATATGCTATTTGGTCAATATATATAAACCCTCTTTAAAGGCGCTCTTTAACTGTCACAGCTCCGGAAGTAGTTTATAAAAGGTCAATCCCACCGAAGAGGACGGTTTCCTCTCTCCGAGAGGGAGACACAGATGCATGTGTCTCATTAATACTTACACACACCTTCAGCTTCGTCTCCGTAGTAGCCGTGAAACAACTGGACACACTCCTTCTTCTTTCTGTTCCGCAGGGTTTCTGTTGTTTTACAGATGGTCAGTGTTTGTCACGTCGTGTTATCATAACGTGGAGCCTTGTATGGTGCTGTCAGGGACTGATTTATGTTCCTTGGCCCCATGTGAGCCTCTCAGATCCTCACTTAACATTTGCTCAGCAGGCCTTTAATGTTTCCTGTTGTGAGATGAAAGCCACACTACGTAACGTCTCACTGTAAGTCCAGCTCTGCTTACATTGGTCTGGCTCGCGCTGGGAGACACAAGTCAATTGCTCCCACCAAAAAAAAACACCTCAAACGCAGATGCGATAGGTTGAGAGATTGCATTATGGAGTGTTGAATGTGGAGATGTTTGATTGCATAAATCATCCACTGATTCGTGTGCCTCTGTTAGTAGCAGTGAGGCCCATTCAGTGGAAAATACAACATCACGTATGATGATAAGGTCATTACCACTGTCTGCGTTCCCTCTCTTCTGTGTGCCTGTGAGTTTGCATGGACGGACTGTAGTCTGATATGGTTCCCCTGTTGTCTTTAACCCTTATGGACAACACCATTTGATTCCTAAGTGTTGACATCTGTTAAGTCCATTAGAATGAAGCCTCTGAGCATAATGCACTGTGCATGCTTTAAAAGAGGATTTGGGTTGGGTCACGGCCCGTGTGCATTGCATTGATTCTGGACTTTGTGCTGTTAAAGTCACATTGTGGTCACGCACAGGACAGGGAGTGTTTGATTTGTAAAGACAATAAAGCACAATTCCCTTCTGAGGAAGACAAAGAATAAACAAAGCTGAGAATGCCATCACGGAATCATCGGAATGACTTGTGTGGAGACGAGTTGTGTAGCTTGGGGATGTTTTTTTCTAATGTTTTGTGGTTGATTTTTCTTCTTATCACACTTGATTGACGTATTAATTAATCGGCTCCATCTTCCAGTGAGTATAAAACACATAAAACTGGTTGATAAGTGCCAGTTCCTCTCAGCCCATATTCCCAACTGACCCTGGCGGTCTTCCCGCCCATCCGTCCACTGACTCCCTCCTCTCCTCCATCAGAACCAGGCATGGCTGGAAAGCCATTCCGGGCCACCTTCATCTGGAGCAGCATCATCTCCAACCTGCAGACCCGCGTGGAGGTCAAGCGCCGGCGCCACAACCTCAAGCCCTACCACGACTGCTTCCTGGGCTCGGAGGCGGTGGACGTGGTGCTCACGCACATCACCATGAACCGTTTCTTTGGCGACGAGGCGGTGCCCCGCATCAAGGCCGTCCGTCTCTGTCAGGCCCTGATGGACTCCAGGGTGTTCGAGCCCGTCGGCGTCAAAGTGTTTTACAAGGAAAAGAAGCCCGCCACCTTCGAGGACAGTAGTTGCAGCCTGTACAGGTTCCTGAGCACGACCGCCGGCTCTTCATCGTCGCTGGCCAACGGCAACTCCTCTAGCACCATCGAGAGCGGCCTGGACGCGCCGAACAGGAACAAGAACGACTTCAGTTCGTCACATGAAAGGTACCCGTACACGGACCCGTGTCATAACATCTTCCCGACCTCGTGTTTGATTTGCTTTGTTCTCCTTCCACCAGATTTAATCCCAGATCCAGTGTAGCTTTCTCTGAAAACTAGTCAAGCATGAGTGGAGGCTCTTGAAGTCCCATAGTGCAGTTCTGTCCACTGCAACGAGTCTTACCTTCCAATACAATCTCAAGTTGCTATTCGTAAATATTAAATTATTCTTAATAAATGTCCTTTCCTGTTAAATCTAAGTCTCTGAAGGTCGACTGGCAAACTCGTTACTGACATTACTCCTGGAAATGACGTAACGTGTCCTTTTCACACTTTCATTTTCTACACTTTTTTTTTTAAAGCCATATCAAATGAATTCGTGAGCTTTGTACTTCAGACCGGACCAGAGATCAGACTTACTGAATTAAGGATAAAACATATCAGTGGAGCCACGTGCTTAGACAGTTTCAGTTGAACACTTTTTTATTTGCAACATGATATAAGTAGAAATTCCCTGGGAATAACATAACGAAAAGAGAATTTATTTTAGAATATTGAGCATTTATTTTTCCAGGTTGGCCCGGGAATCAAAAGAACACAAATTGTGACTGAATCACAGCTGCTAGAAAGCGATGGGATGATTACGCCAGTAATTACTAAATCATTTCCACTAACTGTTGTCATTACCTGCCTCTTCAGACAAGGCGTGCTGAGCTACTCCAACCATTCCCCTGTGAAAACAGACAAATCCCTGGAGGACGTGCTAGGAAACCTCAACCTGAGCTCCTCCATCACCCCTCAAATGATCAACCTCGGCCTCTCCCAAGAGCGTAGGTCACCCTCTTCCTGCAGCAGAAGCTTAGTCACACATGTTAGTCTGTGCACATGTGACCCTCACGGCTTTTTAACTCTGTTTTCACAGTTGTGGATGAGGTGTGGCACCAGCAGGCTGTGTTCAGACTGTTGCAGCTCATAGAGCTCCCCCTGTTGGAGAAGCTGTTAGAGGGTAGAGACGCGTCGCGGCCCCCCCTTCATGGCATGGACAGTGACCCGGACCTGTTGTATACATCGAGCTACTTAGACCGGGAGGTCCTCAAGGCCTTCAGTGAAGCACAGTAAGTCCTCTGAAACAGCTGAGCAGCTGACACACAGACCCACTGCCTGTACAACCCGTAGTAAGATATACAACAACTCTGTGTTATAGTGGTGTCATGCATGAACTTATGCTAAACCGTAAGGTTGTTGTATGCTGCACATAGTTTCTGTGTGTCTGTGTGTGTTGTCTACTGAACACTGCTATTGAAGTACCTAATACTTCATCACGTGCACCCAGAAGGAGAAACGGTTAATAGATTTTAATTGCAATACTGTATTTTGTTTATGGTACAATACAATAACTACATGTCAATTATTATTTGCTACTAATGACAGCGGGCCCTGATTAGCATTTTTGTTTTGGCAAAAAACCTATGTAAACGATAAACTATTACATAATGACCCAATGCAGGCTTACTGAAAGAGTACCGAAATCAAACCCGAAGGGCTTATCACCTTCTTTTTCCATCTCCCCGTTGCCTGACTTGACCGACCTGTCGGCTGCGGGTAAAATCACTCCTCCCTCCCCTCAGGGCTGACGAGTGGATGTCCGGAGCGGTGGACTGTCTGGAGTTTCTGCCTGACGAACGGGTTGTGGAGGTCAGCCGAGGTTTGGCAGGATGCGCCGACGACCTCCCCCGGTGTAAGAGTCTGCTCTACGACATCCTGGCACAGCACTACGGAAACACCCAACAGCCACCTCTGCTCGGCAATCACATCTTCGACATCCACACTGGCATCTCGGAGCTACTCGGTAAGAGCGCATCTCTTTGCTTTCAGGAGGGTTGATGGGGGCTTTGGTGGTGACGCTCAAAGCCAAAGTTTGCTCCCTGTGCCGTTTCGAGCGCAAGGGGCCGCTTTTGTCACGCTCGGCATTTTCATCCTGCTTTTTTTTCAGTGAACGGCAAGCAAGCGCAAGCTTTAGAGTCCCTGCAGCTGAGCCTAAAGCTGCAGGACTCTCGCAGCAGGGAGGAGCTACGCAGGCTGCTGAGATTCATGGCCGCTGCAGCCAAACCACAGGAGGTCAAGCTGCACAAAGAGGCGAGTTCCCATCCACCTCCTCTGTGAGTCTATACGCGTGTTTGTTTGGTTTTTTATTTTTTTATTTTTTTAACTCTAAACAATTCTCTTGTCAGATCGAGAACCGAATGGCGGTGAAACGGTCTTTCTCGAGCGCCATCGTCTACAGCAGACGACTCTCTAAAGGAAAGGTGGACCTGATGGTTCTGTTCATGATGGATAACCATGGCGATCTCTTCAAAGTGAGTGTTGTTGCTGTCTTGCTACCAGTGTGCGTACTTGTGTGCCCGCCGTTAATGGAGGTATAACAAGTGGCATCTCTGTGTCGACAAAATGCTGTTTTAGACTAAACGAAAGAAGGATTGTAAACCAGATATTACTTTGATCAGAATTCATAAATCAAATGTATATGATTGCGTAGGATCACAGACAGATATGAGGAAAGTAAATATAATCATTCTACGTGTTCTTTCCACCAGATACCGGTTTCATTGCACAAGATGGTCAGCGACAGAATAATGAATATTGTGAAAGGGAAGGATCCAGATGTGATAACAGGTTTGCACATTTCCATTTCTATGTTCCTCCTACACATTCACTTGTTCAGCAGCTCTTTGTTTGACCAAAGAACACTTTGCCTTGTTTCTCTGATCGCTCTCCACTGCAGACTCAACGTACTGCTCCAGAGTGAGCTCCAAGGCATACTCAGAAAATGCAGAACAAACCACTAAAGAGGAACTTTGGTCTTTACTCCGGAGCGTCCATGAGAACCCAAAACTCTCAAACAAAGAGAAGAGACGGTTGCTGGGACAGTTTTATAGAGGCCACCCAGAGCTTTTTGTTCAATACTTTGGAAATAGGTTGTCCAGTATCAATGTGTTGCTAAAGTGATGCTCATCAGTGTGAAAATGCATGTATGATAATGTAAAGATTCGTAGATGTAAAAACAGATGTGCCGTGTAGAACGTGGATTATCTCTGCTTGTATGTAAATAGTTTTGACTACTGAAAACAAATGTGAATTTAACCGTGGATCGTTAGGTCTTTTCTGTGGTGCGGGACACTAACAAGAAATGTCTGCGTCTGTTGTAATGTGTATGAGACTGTTACTTTCCCAGCATGACGAAATGAACCAAGTATTCCTGGGAGGTTTTTTTTTTTTTTGGAATGTTTTCTCACTGCAACGTGTCTTAGTATGAATGTGCATTTATTTCATTGGATGTATTATTTGTGCTTGAGCAATGGAAACTTTGTCAGCATAAATGTGTCTGTTCGTGCGGTTTGTCGTGTACGATGCCACGCACACCAGAGCAATGTCTTGATGACTTGCTGTTAGTCAGAGGCATTCATGAGAATTTGTCCTCTGGGTTTTTCCCTTTGTTGCAACTTTTCACCAAAACAGATGTAATTTATGCTTTTTTTTTAACTTTAAAGTTTAAACATAGCCACGTTCTAGTGGTTCTGTTTCATATATGTTTAATATATTCCGTCTAATCAGCCAAGGAAATCCCTTTCAGATTTACAGGTGACAAAAGCATTAAGATTTAACCACTCACATCTTGTTCTTATTTTGGGCAAATCTTAATAAAACTTATCTGGAAATGTTAAACATTCATACATGTGCATTGTCCTCTTTTAATGTTGATAGACGAAATGTGTTTTATCTGAGGCATCATTAAGCGTCATGCAATCATATAAGACCAATAATGTTCCCTTTCAAAACAGTGTGAGTTCTTAGTCCTTTCTTACATGACCCACATATTGCACGTGACAATTATAAAATCTAAAGCTATTTCATATCATTGAGCCTCCAATTTTGTCCATTTGTTTTATTTAAATACCACTTTTTGGTAGCAATCAAAAAAGTAGGTTGGAAGAACTTTAACGTTGAGTTCTGTTTTAATAATAATAATAATGTCATTATTTATATCAAAATCACAGGCGCTTGGTTGTCAACAAGTTTAAGAAGCTCAGCCATTCAAAGAAGAAAAGTGGTTTCTTTTCCAAGAACTTTCTTTTGAAATTAGTTTTTTTTGGTGGTGGCGGATGTTATTTGTGCCTTTGATGGTTGAAAGCAAAATGACGAAACCCTTAGAAAGGGCCAAAAAAAGCAATTACTTTGATAGTAACTCCGGGTCGGTGGTCACCACTGTAAGAGTTTTGAACAGTCCTTTAGAAGCTATTAAATAGAAAGACTCAAAGTAAAGACATTATTAGACATATAGGGTGCTTTAGTTTCAAAGAGCATTTGAGCCATTTTCCAAATGGTGCAGATTTCAAAGAAGCCTTCAGCCTTAATTGTGTGGCCGTGTAGCTGTGCTGCGCAGACCAATAATGATGTAATCATGCCAATGTGAAAGTAAGCAGCTGGCTTGCATTGAAACGTGTTCAATGTGCAAGTCACTACTACGGAACTGTCGAGATAATGGCAGCTAATATTGATATTAGTTCAAGCTGAAAGAACACTGAATGACCCCAAATAAAGAGTCCGGATGTTCAAAAGCGATCTAGCGCTTATGTAGAACAGATAAATAGAACCACATTAACCTCGTGATAATAATGAGGTCGCTCACGTAGTTAAGAGAGTCTTCAATAAAAAGTCTTGATAAAAGACCGCTACAGAGAAAGACAGCAATGAAGTCAAATAAAAAAGCAATTCTGGTTGAACTTTTTTTCCATTTTTATTGAAAGGAATTGTTTACTCCAGTTATCTAAAAAAGAAAAAAAGCTTGATTCCACTTTGCCATCAACTGAACATCACAAGGCCAAAATAAGCTGTGTGCGAAAGTCAACCGTTTAATTAAAAATTTTGTACAATATAATGGTCAGTCTTTAAAAATAAAAACTGTTCAACAAAAAGAAGCCACAAAAACACCCCGGTGAACATACTGTATGCATGTCTCAGGGAGTGTGTGTGTGCATGTATGCTTGTCTTCTGTACAGAGATAAACGGATGTATAATCTGTCAGACACACTCGGAAATGTGGACATGAACCCCCCCCCCCCCCCGTCCCCATCTGAACCCCTTATGATTACATTCTTGACAGGTGAAGTGTGTGTTTTGGTTGGTTTATCGGATCCTTTTCTGTTGGCGCGAGCGGTAGATGTCGTGAATGGGTGGAGCCACGGCTCCTTTGTCGTCCTCTTCGTCGGAATCTGCATTTGGCCTCTTTAGTGACTTGGCAACAGCGTGGTTCTCCATGGGTCCATTGCCCTCCCCTCCTGTATCGGGCTGTCGGCCAGTGATAAGCTCTACAGCAGCATCAACAGCTGTGGAGGGTGGAAAAACATCGGTTTTAAACAAGGGAGCGAACAGCATGCTGACCCACTCAAACACGTTTTACAGCTGACGTATTTCCCTCTGCATCATAGTGTTGCTTCCCTGGATGAGGCAGAGTCAAGCTTCTAGAGTGGCTGCAGAAAAGAAACGGTCTGCATTCAACCAAAGAGGCAACTTACTCTCAGGAAGTGTGCATCTCCTGAAAGTTTCCATGAGCTCGTCCACTTGAACAAAGGGTCCCTGCATTGAGAAACAAACACAAACGTATTGCATCCTTGTGGAAAACAAACCCCGCTCATATGAGATTTATAGCACAAGGCTGCTGCTGCTCACAGTGAAGCACGTAGGCGGAGGGAGCAGCTTCATTAGGACCACAGCAGCTGGGGGCACTGGGAAAACGCCACCAGGGACAGGGTGTAAACCTGGAGCTGTGGAGAGGAAGACAGGTTTTATGCAACAGCCAGTGGAAGAGAGAGAGAGAGAGAGAGAGAGAGAGAGAGAGAGAGAGAGAGGAGAAGGTTCTACGTACGGGCCATGTGACGGGGCTGGAAGGGGATCATCTGGTTGGTGTCAGGTTTGGGGTACTCGGGTTTGCGGTCTGCTTCGTCCTTTTGTGCCGGCGCCGAGGGCGTCACCACGGTCTCTGGGAGCAGCGCTGCCAGTTTGGCACGAGACACGTCCTACAAGGGCAACCGTGGCGGAAACACCGTGAACATCCTTTGAGAGAACAAGGCCGGGGGCTGCACGCCGTGTTGTGACATCCCCTAATAAAAGAAAAATACTAAATGCGCACCTTGTATCCAAGGGCCTTGAGTTCACTGGCGGAGCAGGGATACAGGTCCATGAACTTGTATCGGTCTACGAGCAGGGCCGTTTCCTTGCCCTCGTACTCGTCCTTGAAGGCCGTGAATCGCCTGCGCTCCACTTTCAGGATACTGGCCAGGTCTCCTATGTTGCTCTCAAAAGCCAGGAACCGAGCCCAGATCTCGCTGAAGGGTGAGAGAAGAACAAAAATAAGCAAAGTGTTTGTTACGCAGGTCACATAAAAACACACACGACTTCATGAGAACGTAACATTACCCGGACTTTTCTGGCGACAAGCTTCCCGAGGTGAGGACACGCTCAAACAGAACCCTGGTGTTGTTATCCTCTGGAGGAAGACAGAGGCAACAGGGTTACACGTTTATCTTCCACTGCCGCGACAATGATGATGGAGGCACATTTTATTTCACCCACAGCTAAAACCGGGACATTGGTGTTACTACAGTAACAGATTGTTATTACACGTCACCTACCATTAAGATGGGAGAGGTAATCAATATATGCCAGTATGTACTCTGGGATGTCACCGTACTTCTTCAGACCAAGCTCAAAGATCTTGAAGGCCACAGATTTATCCTGCGGGGGAAAGATGAAAATAGTTTACAAAAAAAAAAAAACATGTCAAAAATGAATCTGCCTAACAATAAAACGATGATTGTGCGTCTTCACCTTGCTGCAGTAGTATTCCATCAGTGCTGCCGTCACATACACATGGTGGCGCGTGCGTAGATCCTCACGGGCCTTTTTGAAGATGATGCGACCCGACTTGATGCCTTCTGCCCTCCTGGCGAACTTCATGTACTGAATGTAGACTAGCGTGGGGTCGATGTCCTCGATCCCCAGCAGCTTGTTGTAGATGCTGTGGACCTTCTCGTACTTCATGCGACTCTGCGAGAGAAGCCAAAGACATTTGCCCATAAATACCCGCGAACCGTGGCGTCGAAATATCATTTGTGCTGCGCAAAAACCACTCACTTCTTCATAGTCTGCGAATGAAAAGTACAGCAGCATGTTCTTCTTCAGAAGAGTCCCGATGGCGCGTTCGTAGATGTTAGCTGCCTCGTCACTAAACAGCTTGGAATTGTTCATGTCCTGGACGGGAAAGCACGCAAACAAAGATACGTCTCATTTTGAGCTGAGGTTAGAAATACCGATGTTTGTCCAAAGGGGATTTCTCTCGCTCACCCCTTTCTCTGCCAGCAGCTTGCTGGACTGCTCCAGGTACTGTGCTGCCTCATACCAAACGTCCGGATGGTGGCCCAGCACCAGCAGGCACTGCTCGTAGGCAAACATCACTGCAACACACGGCGCAGCAGCCATTTACTACCGTTCAGAAAATGACAGGAGGAATTGATCTGAACTACAGGCGAGCAGAGAAACTAGGCCCTCTGGTGGCTCTATACCTGTGTAGGATCGGCACAGTGTCATATCAACGGAACTCATGGAATAACAGGCGTTATACAACAAGAGGAACATGAATAGCTACGGCACCAGTAGTCACCTCTCTTAGTGATGAGGGTCTGGTCTTCTGTGCGCAGCGGGTTGCTTTTCTCCCACTGGATGTACTTCTTCCACATTTCCACTTGCTGGGCTTCCTGAGGGGAGTTCTGCGGCGGTACAGAGGGCGCATTCCTGTCCAGTCCCTTCATCACCGTCTCGTACTCCTGAATGGCACAAACCGGCGCAAAACCATCTGCGTACATTTCTGAAGACGGAGCAAAGATGGAAAAAGGGGGTCCGCGTACGTTTGCCACGGTCTCACCTTGGCCACTCTCCTGGCATTCATGTAGTCCCTACTTCGGTCCTCGATCATCTTTTTGGCCAGGTGAACATTGATTCCCTGTTGGTGAAAGAGACGGGTCGGTCCAGCCCTCGCACGCTTTAACCGCCTCACCCGTGGAAACCGTTTACAAGAGGCCTGGCCGGCTCACTCACCTCCTCGTATTTGCTATAATCTCTCCAGAGCTGCTCGATGTTGATCATCGGGTTGACGCAGCCTCTCTGGTAGACCCTCCGCACCGCAGTGATGCGTTGGTTCTCTGCGTATGAGCCCACAGCTTCACTGATGGACCGCACAGCAGCACAAAGTCAAAGTTAAGAGTTGGCTAACAAAGTTGATGAAAGTCGCTACAGAATATATTGGAGGAAAAGCGCTTACACTCCTTTGAGGAAGTTGATGTAGTCCACCCAAATCTAAAAGAGAGGGAGTGGGGGACACTGTTAGGCAACAGTAGTATAAGTAGAGACACATACAGACACAGGGACAAGAAAATAGCTTAGATCTGTGTACCTGATAAGACATAATTTCCATGCCAATTTTATCGAGGGCAAAGTCATATGCCTGTGCCATCTTCTCTCTGAGGGTACAAAACGTGTTCATTTATTTGAGTATTTTCAGGGCACAGCAGTATGCCGGAAAACTGATTCCACAATGCAGCAAAGTCTCTTACTTGTAGCTGGGCAGCTTTCCTTTGGTCTCCCGAACATATGAGAGGTAACATTTCCACAGGTCAATGTGCAACACCTTCATCAGGCATCTCTGAAACAACTAAAGGGGCAAAGATAGAAGAGGAAGTGACAGGAATAGAGACACACTATTGCATATAGTTCCGTATTTGGGGGTGGGGGGACAGTTGTGTGGTGCACTTCAGCTTCATTAGACAGGCCTCAGACGTGCCCTACATTACAAGAGAGTTCCTTCAAAGTCAAATAGAGCAGCTTGAAGCTGCTTTGAGGGAAGTGCAGGACTCATATAATGTACTTTTGTCTTTGTGAAGTGCAGACAACAAATGAGTAGCAAACCAATGCAGAGGTAGGTTTTTTGTTTTTTAAATAAATAAAAAATCATGGAAATCGGTTCTGCGAAGAGAAAGCAATGATTATTATTTTTAACCTATTAATAGATAGTGATGGTAGTTTTAACTAGTAGTCACAAATTAATTTCTATGGTTACAAGCCAATATATAAGGAAAATCTTCTCACACTTAAAAAAGCACTTTTTTCCATCATTACTTTTCAGTAGGTTTTTGCACCTCATAAAAGTGATTTTAATTGATACTATTATAGTGTGAGTCAATGCAGTTGTGGAAATCACCAAAACGTTTATTTACCGAGTAGACTAATTAGAAACACTCTTATGACCTTTCCCGATAATATGAAACACACACTGATGTGTGATGGACACTTACCTTTTCTACCTTGTCATAGTTTTTAGCCTTGATCTGCAAATCAGAGTGTAAATGCAATGTTAATTCCAAATTATCCTCTACTTATGGCTCACGGTAAACATGCATTCATGCAATTGTGATCATTCAGAGACACACACAGACACACAAAGGACCTTTGAGATCAACAAAGTGAAATTCACACAATGAGAAACTTTAAAAGGGGTTTATTTTCTTTGCAGATTTCCCCACATGGAGGTTACAGTGCAGGCTAAGTTGCAGTTCGATTGCAGCTTAGCTCCCCTCATTCCCACTATACACACACACACACACCTTTTTTTATGACCACATGTAAGAAAAAAAAACCTGAGATAGTTTGAATCTCAATATTGCTGCTATATTTTGCATTAGTATTTGATATTTCAAAACTATTCACAGCTTTAGGTGTGCACGTTTCCTTGGTGGGCATCGTTTCACCAACTGTCCAAAAGTCCTGAGGTGTTAGCGCACCATACTTTAATGTCTACAAAGTCAAAAAGATGAATTGAACCAGCCTGGAAAGGACACAAAATGATAATTGTGTGGTAGGAAAATATCAACAAGGCACCAAGAAAGTACAGTGGTGGTGTTACAGAATCCCTCTGTACTCACACAATATTAAAAGAGTGACCTGCAGAAACAAAATGAAACATCCATTTATCTTGTGGCCTCGTGGTTGAGTATCGTCTATTGATTACATGTGTCCAAAAATACTCAAAAACATTTATGGATCTGTATCCACATTGGAAATTTTAAAAATACAGTCCATGAGGAAATGCAACATTCAACTGAAGATGGTGTTATTTTTTTTTGTAATTATGCAACTAATAATCAAAGCAATGCAAAATGCTAAAGTGTTGAATGCATACGGCCAACTTAATTTATCATTAAACACAGGGGGAAAGCGTTTCCCTTTGGCATATTCAGTACATAAAATCCATATTAAATAGGATTTTACAGAAGAGTTCTGCCAAGGACAGACTTTTGTTCAAATATGCAGCAAACGCCAACTGCAGCGTACAATGCCTTCAGGGTAATTCCCCCAAAACAGACTGACCTAAATCTCTCATCCCAGGCACTGCAAATCTGACCCATTTTGCTACAATCTTCATTAAAAAACAGACAACGCAAATGTAAATCTCTAAAAGAAAAAGACAACAGGTTTGGTATTTAGAACATGCATCTACTTGGTTTATTTTTACCCAATAAATTTATTTCACCTGTAAAATATCCGGTAACGCCTCAGATTAGAAACACCAGCCCAGAGCATTACCTAATGCAAGGTTAAAGCTATTTAATAGTCAGATGTGGCCTTCCAGAATTTAGTTATTTTTGAGCTCTGCAACCACTTCTGCCAATCCTAGCTGTGTATCTGTGTGCTGGCCTGAAATAGATCTGCCACATAGTGTGCAGGACTTAAGACTGCAATAACTGAATAACATGCAGGGGAATGGCTACAGATCTTTGTAGAACCTCCTCCTGCAGGGAAACTACAACGAAACCAGTGGCTGCTTTCTGGGCGAGTCTTAAGTACCTGGTTACATCATACATCCAGAAAACATAAACTCTACCACACACACTAGACCACAAAAAACAGGGCTTTTGCTACCTTCTAAATTGCAATTAAGTGAAATTGTGGCCCAACTCGCCATTTAGGAGCTACAGAAACTCAACAGCCATCAGAGAATTCATGCAGCACAATGCTGCAAACAAGCAATTACGACAACTTTTTATAAAATGAAAAATAGGAATGAACATCTACGTTAGGCAGGTTTGTGTTTACGACTGATTCTTCCCTTAAGCTACAGCTTTGAACTGTTATAGTGCCCACGTCACTATAAATAGACCACAATGACATACCAAGTGTATCACTATTACTGACAAGTTCTATGTAGCATTTCAAGGGAACCAGAACCTCACACCAGAAAGGAGACATGCCTGTAAAAGGAGTAAGAACTCTACAGGAACGGGCTGGCTGAGGCTTTGAGGTCATCCACGATAAAAGATGTAGTTCTAACCTACAGGTAGCTCTAATGGGGAGGACAGGGGGGGCATTCCACATACTTACCAAATGGGAGGGGGGGGGGGGGGGGTCTAAACTAATTAAATGCAAATGTGCCACGACAGTACAGGGAGGGAGGGGAGGTTGTGTTTTGGCTTAATAGTATATTCATGAAAAGAGGTAAAGCAGAAAAGACAAGTACATTTAATTTTTTTTATTGTATTTAAAGGGAATGGGATATTTGTAGTGTTATAGAGTCTACATACAGAATCTACAGACCTAACTTCAAGTAAACTGACCCAGTCACTTAAGAGCCAAATCTTTATATATCCAGAATTTGCTTTTTTTTTAAAAATATAAATGGACAGGATTCTATAACGTGACATCAACAACCAGGTGCTAATATCTGTGTAATACAGATAAACACTCCTGATACTTCAGATAACTACCTCCCTGCCAACTATCAGTTGAGAGATGTACCTGTAAAGGGTTTTCAGAAGAATAATTTATACCGAAGGATACTGCATAAATTACTGCATGGTTTCAAAGTATTAAATATCCAACTTCTAAATGAGGTGAACTTCCACGTCAAGAAATGGATTAAAAAAAAAATTAAATCAGGGTTCCTGCATATTCTTTAAAATCCGCAAATGAAACTCCCTCAGCTGTACGAACTGCTTTGCTTCTGTAGGGGAACCTACGCTTGAGGCGTGGGGCGGGACGCTGAGGCTTTAACTGGCACAAAGTGGATTTCGTGTCATCTGCGAGCTGGACTCATCAGCAAAAAGACTTCCTGAAAAGCCTCGTCCATTGGGAGAAAAGCAGCAACGTGCTCCGTCATTCCAGTTCACCACTCGTATGTCTGTTTTGTTAAAAGCAGAGTGATCCTGGTGGATAGAAGGGGCAGCTTCTTCTAGGGGAGCAACCCCACAACAACCAACCACAACTTCTACAACCTCGACACACGGCCACACTTGACTCACAACAAAGGAGCTAATCATTATCCCGCACCACACACTGGACTTTAAACTAGAGGCGGAACCCTGACGCCAACTAATGCTGTGAATCGTTGTGCAAACAATGTGTTGAACACCAGTTGCAGTTATCAACTGCAGAGGTGGGTGGCATTCGCAAACGCACTTCCCCATGTTAGCAAAAGTTATTATGGGCATGGGAACATTAATCATCCCGTCAGTGGCTCATAACCGCAAAGCCTGTGGATTGCATCACGGCAAGTGGGTCACTGGTGGCGGAGTCAGGAGTGGGGAGACATGTCTCATGAAAAGAATGGGCCACACAATCGAAATATTGGTTTATAATATTACCCGAAAGAAATGACACAGGAGGCAATAAATTGACACGACAAGTGAATAAAAGGCTAATGCACTCCAATACCATTAAAATAGTTTTAATATTGTTGCAGACCAAACATGCAACAAATGCACTTTACCCCATTTAAATATGATGCGGAGAATGTGTATTTTTTTTTAAATCCTATGAACAATTTGCTGGAAAAGAAATGGTTAGAGCTAAATTACCTCTTTACTTGAGTTCAAAGGCACAATTCCTAATGAGTATAATTTAGGGCCAGTTCATAACATTTCATATTGTAAGATATTGACTGTCAATAAACTTTGACAGCTGCGACCAAAAGAAGATAGACAGGCCTCGAGACTCCAAACAAGAATTGTGACTTTAAGCTCAACAGAAGAACGGGACATTTTGTGTGAAAATCACATTGTTGATCATGTTAGAAATCCCCAGCCATGCACACTGAAGAAAAGGAAAAGAATATTAACCTCGGCTTCAATGAAAAGTTTCCAGAATCTGCCAGAACTTGGGAACTGCGTGACAAGGCGCTCATATGTCTTCCTTGCTTTATCTATGGGTTGGTTCTAAAGAAGGAGAACGCATTAACATTCCACACTATGAAAAGCAGTCACATGGGAGAGAAAAAATAAATAGGTGATGTACTTTTAACAATCTACTACCCCACAACCCCACCCGTATTCCCCGTTGGTTCACCCCCAGGAATTACAACTCTGTGTCACTAAACCTGTGCTTCTCGAATCAGAATGCTCCATGCGTCAAGGTCATATGGGTTTTCTTCCAACTTCTTCTCTGCCTTCTTCACCTTCTCCGGAATATATTCTGCTGCTGCCTGCGAGACAACACAAGGCACAGGAAAACACGGTCATGCTGCTGCACAGACTGCCAATGCACTTTAACGCTGGTAGTGTAGTGAGACTCCAGGTGTGTGTGTGTGTGTGTGTGTGTGTGTGTGTGTGGGGGGGGGGGGGGGGGGGGACTAAAAAAAACACTACATATTAGGATTGTCTTTATCAGAGATACGGTTAGTTGTTGAAAACCAGGGCGCTGCATTATTGGCCCCGCCCATGCGGCGTGTGCAATGAATCAAGACCTCGCGGTTACTTCGGAGGGAACTTGGGTCCAAGGAAAGCAGCTAACTAGCAAATGTGAACGGCTAGAAGTGCTGAGGAGCAAACGCAGCACAGGGAAAAACGTTTAATGACCACAACGGCTAACGTGGAGGGGACTGCAACCGAACCTTTACTCATGGTGCAATGTGGCGTTTAGCGAACATTAGGAGAACTAGCGCGCTATCGTCAGACAATAAGTAGCGACACGGCTACAAGCGGGCGGCCAACATGGCGTGCTAAAAGCTGGGATTTTAGCATAACACGTTGCCGCCATTGTGTAATATTAGCCAATATCGACGTGACGTAAACACGTAACATGATGCGTAGGGGCGAGCCGTTTATATGCGACCGTTGCCGATGAAGAACATACAAGGTAAATTACATTCTAGCGGGGTTAGCTTTCCCCTCATATGAACTGCAAGTAACGGTAGCTAGGTTACCTGGTCGGCTGCTCCCTCGGTGGTCATGGTTGGAGTAATCTACGTAAGAAACGCTGGACCGGTTGGAATAACGTTAAAATAATAACGTGACGGCAACCTTAAAAACGACTAAACGATCGGCATAACTTCGAGGTGTCGGTCACATTGCCTTCAAGCAACTAGCTGCTGGACTGCTGGCCGATATCTCAAAATGGCGTGTTCCGCTGTGGTATCTGCGGGAGCAGCAACAGCAATAGTACTTCCGGCGGGAATCCTTCAACAAAGTAAAACTCCAAGGTCCACAATATGTGACCGGACCAAAACACATTCAACATGTGTGACTGCGCATATTAAATAGTGCAATCTAATTCAACAGTGCGGCACACTTTTTTTATGGGAGTCGGAATATGGGAACTATTATACTATATATATTTAAGCCTATTGAGAATCAACACTTCCCATTATGAATCATTATGATTGCCGTAAATGATGATTGTATTATTATTATTATGCATATTTCATTGACTCCGACGAATATATATTGTGTCTTATGCTAATTTTACTGTTAGTCAACTCTGAAAAGCTAAAGATTGAACATCATCGATAAGCACTTCTGCTAGCGGTTTTAGTATGTGAAGCACGTGTATTCAAGTGACTCATGAAACTGGAAACCAAGTTCCTCATTTGGGCCGATAGGCGGCTTCTGTAAGTGTCCATTAAACCATAAGGACCTTTTATATTTCATTTTGTATTACTGTATGATTATTGTATGTTCTTACTGTCAACCTCAAACCACTTTATTTACAAGGTTATAAATAATTTAGTATTGGCAAAGTGATGTCATCATTAATACAATACAGTCTTCTTCTGCACAACATAATACTTGTAACCTTTCTAACCAGCAGGGGGTGACACGTGATCAACACTTCAACGAGAAGTGTGTATCAGGCCAATGATTTAAAACAGGCCAGAGCAAAAGATCGTAGAGCATTTACCGGATCAAAAGTAAACAAGTGTTTTCCTTCTAAACAACTAAACTAGTATTGTGTATAATTTCTCGTACAGCTGTATTGCTGTGATTGTGTCTTTTTCTTTATATATATATAATGAATGTGTTTTTACAAACGTCTTTGAACAGGTTTGGTGGACACATTTGTATTAAAAACTAAAAAAAGACTGACACAGAGCTGACAAGATCATTGGATGATGCAGCATTGTTGGAGCAGATTTTTGCTGTTAATGGGGACTCCATTGATGCCCAAAGCACTAGTGCATCCACCATAAACTAAAAGGACATAGTGGGTGTAATCCAGCCTTTCCCTGAGCTACTTATCTTCTACCATTACCCAGCTGTGTTTACTGATGATGCACCAGGTTAAACAAGAGGTTTTCCCACTCCCTCTTCAGCTGACCGGGACTGGGGGGTTGTTTGTATTTGGTTGGGGCCCGGGAAAAACAATTTTATTGCATTTTAGTGGATTAGATCACAGCTATTCTTCTTAGACATAGGGGGTTTATGGGCAGCTTTGTGTGTCAGCTGGGTGCCTCCTCACTGTCTGAGCAGCAGATTTCAGCTGGTGCTCCACCGTCAATTTCCTAGTACTCTGATGCTAACACGTTACTAAATAAGGTTGTAAAATATGTATTTGTCTTTATCATCATTGGGTTCTTCCATTGCATTTTAAAGGATCCAATGTTTAGCACACCTTATATATTACCCAATCGTTTCACTCTTCTCATATTAAACATGGCTTATGCATTTTTAAATAATATGCTGTGTATAGCTTAACCAATCAGTTATCAACACCACAGTTATGTATAAGTTTGTAAAATAAATGATTTAATTTCCCATTCAGTTGACCCCGTTGTTGTTCAATGCTAATGCATTATTCTTGATATTGCCTGCTTCTAATATTCTAATCCAGAACTTTGGGGTTTTGTTTATTTAGGAGGCTATATAGAGGATATGTTTGTCTGTAATTGTTGTTTGTTCCAAGCAGCCTGCCAAGTATAAACTAAACAAAGGAAATAAATCCCCAGACTTATAAACTTTAATATGTTTTATTTACAAGTCGAACGCCATTATTTCGTTCATCATTTTAAACGTTCACATTCTTTAGTTGAAAATAAATCGGATCCAAATCGCAAACGTTTGTGAATGTATTCGCTCGATTGCTCTGGTCTGGCCAATGCCGTCAGTTCACAAACATTCGCGTGAACTCGGAGCTGGAGAAAAAAAAAGACACGAGAGAAGCAGTCAGGCCCGCGGAGCAGCACGTCCAGACGGGGCAACGGAGCCTCTTTCGGAGATGGGCTACTTCGCCCAAAGAGGAAGGAGACACATTTGAACTGTGTAGCTACAGCCTGGATTCGGCGTGGTGTTTCTGGCCGCTCATATGCAAGAGTTATTTGTTGTTTAAAATGTGGGAGATGGTGGCGTTACCGAGAGGGAGCTCTCCCTTCCTGTCGTCTAGGACAAGATGGCAGCAATGCAGGCGGACTGTGCATGGTATGGATCTATAAGTCCATAACATGTCCAGAGAAGCCCGGGATTATACTTATAGTGACTCTGTGTGAAGGTGAGTGGTGTTGAAAAGGCAGTTAATGCGGATATTTCTTTATCTTAACAGACGATAGTTTGAACGTGACGTAATGCACGTAATACGAAGTCATAACTTGGCTACGAACTTGGCTCGTGAGCCTTTTGCTGTTTACTGTTTCATACCCTTCGACGTTCTCCGCTTGAGCGCAGCTGCCTTTGTCAGCACTTTCTCTAACAGACACACCAGTGGTGCGTTTATTTGACGTATTATCCTGCCAGACGGCGGCAGCGATGACGCTATTAAGAACGCGAGTGCGGTTTGTCCCTGTTGTGTTTATTTCAGTGTTGTCACGGCGACCCGTTTATTTTTTTATTTTTTTATTTAACTGCGTTAGCTCTATTAAAGCATGCTATGCTTAACTAACATGACTTCACTTTCAGTAGTTCGGTTCTGCGAACCTTAACGAACCGTATTTGGTCACACCGGACCGAGTGACCACGGCCAACTCGTGAGTGTTGCGTTAACGGTCACCTGGTTCTCCGTTTAACGGCAGCTTTCTGTTGACCCAGCAAAGCGTTGCAGGATCGTGTTAATGCTTAACCATGACGAGAACGGGCGAAAACTCAATAGACCTTTTACACCGTCTGAATAACACATGCTGGATCATAGTGGCCACAATGCGTTTAGTACTTTCAACTGATACCCAACTAACGTTAACTTATAATAATACTGGAAGTGCAAGTTTTGCACGTACACGAGGTGTTCTAAACTACTATGGGAATGAATGTCCAGGTAATCACCCGTAACGAGGGTGTAGTCTGTAATCTACTCTGTCCTTTACCACAATGCAGGGGGTGGTTCTGTGTGTCCACTTCTGAGAGGGTGTGGACATATAAACTACCCCACCAGCTGCAGGACAGTGTCCTATAGAACTGTTTGCGGCACGAAACCATCACTTTTGAGTTGATCTGGTCCGGGGACACATGGTGAAAGTCTTACTGTGGCCTACAGCATTAGAAATAAAAGTTCATATATACTTCCACGACTGCATGGCCGGCTTGTATTATAATAACTTGTTTTTTTCTTGAACTATGGAATAGTTCTATGGTTTGTATATTTAGGCAAGTTGGGCCTATGCAGCAGATGTCTGCTTTGTTTGGTCCAAATAGTGTAGGCTCCTCTCTTTTTTTACTTTCTGTTACCTAATCAAGTTAACTTCTGTTTTGCTTGTATTTATTTTATATTCTATGAAACACTACTCCCATTGAAATAGTATCAATTTACATATCCGAGGAGAGTATATGTGACTAGAAATCAGCTGGTATTAGAGTTACTAAAAACATGAACGCTAGTGAAACTGTCATTAGTTACTTTTACTTTTTGAAACCACACGTAGAGTTTGTTTGATTCCCCTTTGCTTTAACACGTCTGCGGGTAGTGTCAGCATTTGTTAGCTTATTGTTATCAAGGTCTTAAAAGCAAAGCGAAGCTTGCGCGTGGTAATGATGCCAGAAGACGGTCCGCGCAATGTGGCCAGTAAATAAATGTGTAAACCGTGTTTTCTTGTAAAGTAATTGGTATGACTGGATAGTGTTGGTTGTTCAGAGGTAGGGTGTCAATAAGACTTTAAAACATGTTGTTATGTGACGTCATCCCTCAGTGATGAGTCTTTGTAGGGGAAGCTGGTTATCACTATTACATTGTGACCAATTTAATGACTGGTTTCCAAATGAGGTCATCTGTACATGTGCGTAAACGCAACAGAGTAATGGAAAGTTTATGGGGCGAGCCCTGTGACGAGAGGATGTCGTGTAAAAGTCACAAAAGTGATGAGTGGATGACGTCCAATATCCCAAGAAGTAAACATCCAGCACATGGAACATAATTACCTAAATGGTTCAAGCAATGTGGTCACAGCCCTGTTTTTGAGTAATATGGCAGATGGTTTTGTGGGGAAAAACGTGTCAGGGAAAAATATTTAGGTAAGATAGATCATTCTGCGACTGTTTTAGTGGAACCGTTGAGGCGCTCTATGAAAATTGGCGTTGTAGTATTTCAGCGTGTGCAACATGGTGAAATCTGTTTAATATACATTTGATACAGGTGACAGACAGGTGTCATTGAATGTAAAGTGCATCACATTTCCCAAAGTGAAACTCTATTTCTATATTTTGCACATCTGAAATGAGGGTGTACGATGTACTTTTGGCATAGACATCGTATCATCTCATATTTTCCTCACAGAAAGCAAGAATGACCTTTTAACTAGGGGGGTGCTGCCTCTTTCTTCTTTATCGGCGGCCATCTGGGCCTATCTCTTATTTCCAAACTCGTATAAAAAGGGGATGGTCACACGCTTTGCGTTTGATTTAAATATAGAGTGTGCCGTGATGGGCGTGATATCAGCACGATGAGTACAGATACAAATGGGTTCTCTTGTGTTAGTACGCAAACAGCATACACTATATTTTTAGTATAGCTGTCACCTGCAATGCAAATTGCGTGTTCATACAGGGAGAATACTTTGAAAAGAGTCATACGTTCACTGAGGAAACGGCATGTGGTCACATGCTTTACAATAAAGAGGGCCCTTTTATTCTAACAGGCATCACAGTTCATCTACACATGACTGGCCCTGTAAGTGAAGGCAGCAACCTCTGCTTAACAATTAAGTAAAAGCAACAGCCAGAAGCCCATTCTGCATTGGGTACTAATGTCTGAGCAGCAGCCGAGGAGACGGCGTTGGATTATTTCATAAACAACAACGATTGTATTGTATCAATCTCGAGTAGTGACATTGAGTTTGTTCTCTGTGTGGATTGCTGTTCCTTTGCGGTTATTAACATAATGGTGGATGTTGTGTTAACTGTAGATACACAAGATTAGTGCTGGTTGTCAACTAGAGAATAGAGAACCAAAATACCATGGCAATGAACTGATAACGAATTAGGTTGCTATGTCGTTTCCACAAATGGGCTTTTGGACTGACAAAACATCCCCAGACCGAGCCTAAAACTCTCGGGTTACTGTGACATCACGCATGACATCAAGTTAGCCAAAGATATAGGAACCACTGCAGAACAAAGGATGGATCCGCCTGTGTGAACGGGGCTGTAGTTTCGGATTGCACCCCCCGCCCCCACCCCCTCCACCCGCAACCTAGTTACACTATTAATATTCCTGTGTCTTAAGGCCCTTTTGTCAATCACTACCAATTGTGCACCGCAGACAGGTGTTTGTTGTTTATTTTCTTCTCAATTTAATTTGATAAGACCAGGGTCAGAAGTTCAACTTTGGGCAAATTACTTTGCAGCTCAAGGTTGCTGGAAAAGATCCTACAGGAGTATCTCTCTTCAGCTGGTAATTCTAGCAGCAGCTGCCATACTTTGGAAGGGACAAAGGCTGTCGACTTGACATCCTGGTGTCGGGCGTCTCCTGCCTATTTAGTGGTTGTATTTGCATTGCCAGGGAGAAGCGAAGGTTTTGTTCTATGGCTGACTTTTACCACACCAAGCAGGGAATTCACATCTGGACATCTGTATAGCTGAGCGGATGGGAGCGGTAAAGGCCTCGACCGCCTGGGGACATTAGATGTGCCGTTTTTGAATTGACGTTGCCAAAGAGTAGTGTTAATGTGTTATTCCACATGTAACTCTATAGGTTCCATACATCACAAAAGTAACCGTGATTTTTCATATTCATTAACGCTTCCTTCTGTCAATAATCTCCATTGACATGGAAATGGTGTGTCACAGTGCTATGGGAACAGCCCTGGCGTGTAGATACATGTTTGCTTAACAGTGAAATGTTGAAAGGGAAAGGCGGTGTTATGTGGTTATGTTAATGCGGTGGTAAAGCAGTTTGCGTGCTCTCTCGCCCCGTCGGCGTGGGTTTTTATTTTTCCCCTAGCTTCTCCGGCTTCCCTCCCACTGTCAACACACACGCGGGTGGATGTGAATGCAAACCTGAATGGCTTTCTGTCTGTATGTGTCAGCGCTGTGATTGTGCGGCTGCCTGTGCAGGGTCCACCCCACCTTCACCCGCTGTCAGCTGGGAGCAGGGCAGCGATCACAGATGATGGATGGGCAGTACGAGAAGAGATGGGCTCGTGTTTTAGTCCTGCCAATCGTCTTGGAAATTATCATAGCTAGGGCAGTGGCGGTTTAAACAAAAAAAGAACAAACATACATGTTCAGGTTTAACTGGTCGTACAAACTCTGCACTCAACCCACTTCTGTCCACAGGAATAACCTTTCCATCGCTGCGTCACACACTGGCTACTCGCGGTTAGAAACATTGGTGAATAGATTCTGGTTCACCACCAACGGACATCGCCATCAGTGAGCCACACACACAGCTGGAGCAGTTTTGCAGACGGATGTTATAATTTTAGGCACCCAAACGGTGTTTCCCTGTGTGCTGTTGGCAGTTTTGTAGTTGCAGGGTGTTGAAGGTGTCCAGTGTACGACACAATGAAAGTATAAAAACCACTCTCCTCTAGAACAGTTTTCCAAGATTCAAACTCTGCATATTTTCAGGCGGTTAAGTTTGCATTTTGTGTGTCCTAAAATGTTCCGGACGGCAAGAAAATGTAAAGTCTGCGTAAAAATGATTGCGAATGTTACTGTGTCCCAGTCGATTCTTTTTTTACATTCTTTTTACAGTATATGCCAACGACATAATTCAATTGAAAAGGTGGATGAGTGCCAAGCGCTCACGGCCCGGGCTCGATGCACCGCGCACGTGCACTGTCCTCGTATTCATGAAGCGTTGACGCGAGCGGTGCGTCGGGCAATTTATTGTCCAAATGAGAATGCTTTGAAACACGCTGGCTTACAGGGGAAGAGGAAGTCTGTGTGCACGGCTACCTGTCTAATCTCTAATTGTCGTTTTATCAGAAAATTCCACTCATGTAATCCGTAAATTACACCCATCGCGACTGTAACGAATATATAAACTGCAGGGCTCTTAAATTACAGACCACACACCATACATGCAGGTACTGTAGCAACTGCCCCAACAACAATTAAGCAAATCCCAGCATACACTGGGGCGAGAGGTGGGGTCCTGTATGGAAACGCCCCAGCCTGCTGCCATAACATGATAATTACATGTTAAATATGTAAACATGGAGTCTAGGGCAACTATTCTCAAACAATGGGCATCTTTTTAACAATTAGAAGTGGGCCTTCTGTCACAAAGGATTGGGAACCTCTGGTCTAGTTCACACCATCACAAGTCTTTTCATCTGGTGGGTGTAGAATGAAAACCTTTGTGTCACTGTGGGGGCTTCTAGACTGGACTTGAGCCAGGACTATTATGGTCCAGGTGTGTCACTGTGGCAAATTTAAAATTCCCCATCGGGCACGTCGGCTGTTGTTGTTCATTCTAGACAATAAGGGTTGTCGTTTTTTTAGTCGACAGCTTGGGAGAGTTTGAGGATGAGAATAAGGTAAACGGTGTCACCAAACGGTAGCATGTGTGCGGGGAATGGACTGACCTTATCTCGCTGCTCAGAATAGAGTCAAATGGGCTCAACGCTTGTTTTTTCCACAAGCATTTATTTTAGGAGACTTCACAGGGAGAGCTAGCAACCAGATATCTTTAGATGGATTCGAACAAACTTTTTTTTTAAAGAGATATACAAGTAAAATATAAAAAAATTGAAGCAGTGCTCCTAAAACTAGCTTCTGTTTACAGCATTAGGGACATTGATTTGCTTCTGTCTATTTCAATTTGTGTTTTCCCAGGTAAACATCTTTCTGTAAATTAACTATTGATGGAAACCTTTAGGGAAAAGCTGCTCGTCTCCCAGTGAATTTGCCCTGGGATGGAAGTAGGTCATAGGCTCCAGTATGGTGTCTACTGAAGTTAACGTGCCAGTCTTGAGTACAGATGACGCTTTTAACTTAACCTCTCTTTTTCTCTCACACATAAGTGACTTTCCCAATATATATTCACAAAGATGTAATGCCCCCCCACCTCCTCTCTCTCTCACACACACTCAAACACGGGAAAAGAAAGAAAAGTAAATCATGTCTGAGGTAATTGGACCAGTGGGCCTGATGATGCTCTGTGACTTTATTTGTCTTTCTTTGTCTGTATCTTATCGTTTCTCCCGCTCTATCGGTTGCCTAGAGGTTGCATAGAGCAGAAGGGTGAAGTGGTTCATAAGCACTATACTACAAAATGTTGTCTTGCCCTGATCCATTTGATGTATGAGGTTGGTGTGGGGCACTTACAGTTGTGACGTAATCGGGTGGAAGTAATTAATAAAACCAATCGGATCTGGGCAGTCCGTTGGTTGTTTGGGACTCATTGTCACTGAAACGTGAGATGCAAGCGAATTAAGGCAGGAACATGCTCTTGTCGCAGCTCGATAGGTTTTTGTCCTGCACAATATGCTGTTCATCAAAATGTCCCCATTTTATGCAACACGCTAAAAAGGATCCAAGCTAACCACTTGTTGCTTCATTCTCTTCCTCTGCAGGTATGGCCTCACAAGTCCTGGTCTACCCACCACACATTTATCAAACCCAGACAAGTGCCTTTAGCAGCGTGAAGAAACTCAAAGCGGAGCCCAGCAGCTGTGTGTACCATGAGAGAGCACACCTGTCGACTCATCTGAACCGCAGAACCCTTGGAATCGTGCAGCCGACCAAACAAGCCCGCTCGTTTGTGAACCCTGACTCGGCGGCGGGCGTGAAAGTGCGCGGAGGACAACAGTACACGGTGCAGACGGTGGTGGTCCGTGGTGTACAGAGACAAGAGACTGGTAATAGGGGAGGAGGACGAGGCCAAGGAGGAGGAGGACGAGGCCCGGCGGCGGCCCAGCAGCGACAGGACACAGGGGTCGTCCACTCGCAGGGCAAAGAGGAGCAGCAGCAGCAGCAGCAGCAGCAGCAGCAGACAGACACAGCAAGTGGGGGCAGCAGTGGAGCAACAGGGGCAGGAGGAGGGGGAAGGGGAGAGGGCCGGAGTGGAGGGGGAGAGGAAGAGGGTGACAAAGAAGAGGACTGTGGAGGTTTGAACTCAGCCGACGGCCCCCAGCGATGCGGGCTGAAACGCAAGAGTGAGGAGCTTGGGAACCGAGGGAGCACCATGCAGATTGTGGAGGAACTGACGATGCTGCCTGCCATGATGCAAACAACGAATGTGGGGAACGCGGCCGCGGGGGGGCCCTCGAAAGCGGGTGCAGGAGGGATGGGAGGAGGGGACGGGGATTATCAGGTGGTACAGCATGAGGTCTTGTGCTCCATGAAGAATACTTATGAGGTGCTGGATTTCTTGGGCCGCGGCACCTTTGGCCAAGTGGTGAAGTGCTGGAAGAGGGGCACGGGCGAGGTGGTGGCTGTGAAGATCTTGAAGAACCACCCTTCGTACGCGCGGCAGGGTCAGATCGAAGTGGGCATCCTGGCCCGTCTGAGCGCGGAGAACGCCGACGAGCACAACCTGGTGCGAGCCTTTGAGTGTTTCCAGCACCGCAGCCACACCTGCCTGGTGTTTGAGATGCTCGAGCAGAACCTGTACGATTTCCTCAAGCAGAATAAGTTCAGCCCGCTGCCCCTGAAGGTGATCCGCCCCGTGCTACAGCAGGTAGCCACGGCGCTGAAGAAGCTGAAGAGCATGGGTCTGATACATGCAGACCTCAAGCCGGAGAACATCATGCTGGTGGACCCAGTGAGACAACCGTACCGGGTGAAGGTGATAGACTTCGGCTCAGCCAGCCACGTGTCCAAAGCAGTGTGCTCCACGTACCTCCAGTCTCGGTACTATAGGTGAGTAGAAAAGATAGAGATATCTTTATATATATCTATGTATATATTTTAGTTTCTCTAAACTAAACTAATTCCAGTCTGTGTTGGTCCAGGCGCCATAGTTGCGTTACAAAATGTCCTTCCTCTTGACAAAACAAGGAAATGTTTCCCATACTGAACAACATCCTGCCTGTTTAGGACCCGCATACCACACTCTAAGAAAATGTGACCCTGCTGTATTGACTGGCAGATTACAGACTTGCATGTCTCCACTGCCGGGGGCCCAAGAATTTAAAATATTATGTAAAATGTTTTTCTTTTTTTACTCTGTGGACATTTCTTCGATGACTTGCATTGTGGGTAAAACGGCTTTGCCTTGAAAGAATAGATAGGGAAATATTTGAATGCAATACAATATTTGTGACAACGGCTATAATGAGTAAATACAGGAGGCAAATTACTGAATGCCATTCCAAAGTATTGCTCAGGGTACAACAACATTGTTTTTGCCATTTCAGGATGTGCAAAAGGTATGACAAGTAGCATTATATTATAGTGCTGGGGTGTGATTTAGAAAAACAGGCCTAAATGGTTTCAACTGTTGAGTGATAGGCAGTTGTGACCCACTTGTTGTTCGCTGTTCGCTGTGTACTTAACCTTGTTTTGCATAGAGACTGAGATGGTAAGAAATGATAAAATGAGCCATTTTGCACTAATCGTCTCCTCATTCCATGCCCAGTAATGAATGAGGTTTTGTACATAGATCCCCCAATGATTTTAACCCTTGTTGTTGAGGTACGCTGTTCATTAGACACATTGATTCAACCAATCACAAACGCCAACTAGCTACAATATCATGAGGCTATACCTGTTTTACTTTTACCCTTTCCACTGCACAAGGAATGAACCGTGGCATTTAATATCAGCCATACAGCCAGCATACCGGTGTGTGTGAACACAGTGGAAATAGAAAGATAATACTCCGTAGTGCACAAAGTAAAATGAGTGTTGCATTATTATTCTTTAAAAATGCGGCCTGTTCCAAATTCCTGCCTAAATAATTAATATGTATGGTGCAATAGGAAATCCGACGGATCATTAAGATTTCTAACAATACACTAAAAAGGGTGGGCTGATTCCCACTGGGAGCCACATGGTACGTCTGTACCAGCAGGCAGGATTGACCTTAAGAGGATATCTGCCTCCCTTCTCTTTCCACATGCTAGTGGGCCCCCTCTCAGAGGACATCCTATAACCGGTCCCACGTCCACGGCAGCAGCTCGATGCTGTCGACTGACGGATGTCTGATCAATCCGCCCCTCCTCAAATCTCACCAACTCTCCCACATGGCACGACTGGGTCGTTATCTAATTTCGATGAGTTGTGATGTGATGATCTTGAGGTAACGTGTCAGAAGGAAGACGACTCCGCATTAACTACAGCTGTGAAACACACGATGGTTGTAAAGCTGTGGAAAAGGGTACATTTAGATCTAGACCTGGACATTTAATTAGCCTGCGTGTAATGGAGGAGACACAATTCAGCTCCTATATTTAATGATTGTTGGAAACCTTCAGGGCTTGCTGTCCACCTGGCTGCAGTTTGTATTATCTATGGAGCGTAAACATGTGCTGACCCCGTCCTGAGTGGAAAAAACAACTGAGCTTCAAGGTCCCCAGGTCCCTGTTTTCTTACAGCTTGTCACAGCATGACAGAAATATCTGAGATCCACTCAGACGGCGTGTTTAAGTGGATTCTGTGGCAGACTTTTAATACTCTTTTTTTTTTTTTTTTTTTGTCTTAAGTCTTGATTTCTAAGGCTGGGAAGACTTGAGCCGGATTTATGAGCAACATCCAGGTCAGCTAGCTGTTTTTAGTGAGCGACATTTACATGGCATTTGAGTAATTCTCACTGCCTGCACACGGACGGTGAAGCAGTGTGCCCTGAGGGAATGAAATACGATTGATGGAAAAGAGGCAGAAAGGTGATTTTGACTTTTGTCTAAATTTTACCGTAGATTTTCCCACCGGGTGAGATGACATACTTTGTGTGACCATGTTCCCCGGCCATAGTTGGAAGTTACCTGTTAATTACACATAATCATTGTATTCTCTTTTCATCCCAGATGAGCCACTTATTGTTTTTGTGAAATATGTCATGTTGTACTTACAACCTATTTCAGGAGATTGCTCAAAATAGAAGTGCTGTACTTTTGTGGGGGAGGATGTTCAGTTCTGCCGACCTTAAACTTTGATAAGCAGCACTTTTCTTGCAGGTGTTGCATGGTATTGCACTTTGATACACAGGTTTGGAAGATTGTATAATTATCGAGTGACCTATGTGGCAAAATCCTACAAACACAAGATGCACATTGTATTAAAGCCACTGTCGTTTGGTATTGTTAGGTAGTGTTTTCATCAGGCTAGGTTCACGCCGGTGCACATTTCTAAAACATGGTTTACAACAATGTTACAACAATACTTTATTGTGCAATCATGTAATGCACCTGGTAGATAATAAAAGTTAATTCACATATTTAATCCCCGGGAAAGACCGACCTCCGCATAAGATGTTAAAAACCAATTTCTTCATTTTGTTTCTGATTTGTTTGATGACAAACCGTCTTGATGAAAAAGGCTTTGTGAGGGTCGTCCTTCTGTAGTCGCCCCCCCCCCCCCCCCCTCCCCCTGGCAGACGGGAGTATCCAAAGCAGAATGTGGGGGGCAGCGTTGCTGAGGCTAAGTGTGAATGGTTGCTTAAAATAGCTCGCGGGATGCCGGCCAGAGGGCTCTGACTTCTATAGATGGTGAAGCACATAGGCAGGCAGAAGGAAATAGAGACCGCCTGAAATACTAGAGAGCTCTCCCTTACTTACTCAAGGTCAACCAGCGCTAACGTCAGCTCTTTTGATTTTTCTTACATCCGCTTGCGTGTGTTTCTCCATGTGCGCGGCCTTAAACCTTGTGGGCCTAAAGTGATTTAGCAGCTTTTCAAATCAATACGTTTGACGGATGCACCAGCCACTTTGACAATTTACCAGCATTTACCGCCCTGATTCGCAGTCAGTCGCAGGCGCCTCCAATGTTATTCAATTGGCCCCACAATATGTAAACTGTTCCTAATGTTCAACTTAATGACTACAAGCAACATGTGAATCACTCTGGTCGATTCAGATTAGATGGAAATCTGACTCGTCCACTCAGTCCACTCAAGTCATTTCTTATTTTTTTGTCATTATCTTTACTCACATTAAGAATGTATTGTATTTGACCAAAGATGACAGCATTAGTGTTAAAACGTATTTTTTCCAAGCTAGACCAGTTGAGGTGTGTAAGCAACGAGCTGTTGTTTTTTCTCTCATTAAAATATTTGCTTGAAGACTACTGGATTCACTTTTTCCCAAAAAGTTAATTTGAAACCGGTTTTGTGTTTGTAGGAACGTTTGGGAACACAACAGTCTTCCCTTTTATGAACTGTGTACTTCAGTGGGTAATGAGTGTTTCCGGGTCCGTAAAAAGTGTCCCGCGCTCAGCATGAATCTAAATTATGCATCACAGTCAGATCTCAACATAATTTTTTCCTCATCTTCTGTCTTATAATCAAGCTGTTTGGTTATCGGTCCACTAATTCTCATCAGTTTCCATATTAATTTTTAAATACTTTTAGTTTCTTCCTGTTGGCTGTGTGACTCCCTTAAGGTCAACAAACTTGTGCTCGCATGCTAAAGACTCCAGTCCAGCTCGCTGTGCCAATCTGCATCACATGCTGTCATGCCTCGCTCCATGTTTACAGCCGCAGAAAATTACTTCTCTGGTCTGGTGCCAGCGGTCACATTGTTTTAATATAAAACACTTTTACTGATGAGTAACACAAATTGATGCAGTTAACCGAGCACATATGGTAATTATTTCCTTTCATGAAAAAGCATTTAGCTGTCCTCCAGCAAAGCTGCACAAGGGTGGTTACATGACATTGTGCGTGTGTGTGTATGTGTGTGCACACACTCATCTCGGTGAGTCCCTGATTGTTGGCCTTTGCCACCGTGTTATTGAACAAATATTGATTGAATAATCCCTCAGAGTTGATGTTGATACCACGGAGGGCAGAGCTGGTTTGCTGTGATCCTACACATTAAATGCCTGTCATTGTGGAAGGCCCATATTGAGTTGGTGACAAACGTTTCATCATAACCGAAGAAATTCAAGACAAAAGACATTTCAGGACGCCTTTATGCCCTGGTTGGTGTTTTCATGAAGGTAAGGCTCTGCGGTGTAACGTCCATGTAGAACCGGTGTGACTTCACCCTGACAAAAAGCATCCTTCATGGCTGAGGCCTTGCAGTTGGCAACAACATGCAAATATCATTAACTCAAGGCTGTAAATTGATGATGACTCCCTTTTGCCCTTTTGCCGCATTTGTATAAAATACATGGCTTGAAATATATTTCAGTCATTTAATAAGCTGTGGTTTGCCTCTACTGTAATTGTTTTCGGATCTCACTTCCTACTGACCGAAAATGTTTTGATTGTGTTCCAGGGAATGTTGGCCCGGACAGCCAGTTCAGTCGTAGATGTAAGTGCTTGATGCAGTTAAATAACAGACATTTATTCAAACAAAAATCTTCAAGATTATTGATTTGATATCATCACGGTAATTTGTTTTCTTTTTATAAAAAACAAAAGCATATTTGTTTTTTAATCTGCTCCTTAATATGTAGGTGATTTTTACATCCATTCTCAATGAGCTGGGCCTGCTACTTTTAGATTATTTATATGAATTTCCATAAAGTCGTGCAAAACAACAAATGTTTTACTCGTTTATTTTAATTTTTTTATCACCCTCGGGTTAAGAGTTTTTCTTGTATTGTAGAAAGCAAGTTGAATTCAAAATACTTGTATTTTATCAGAAAAACTGAAGCAGAAAAGCTCAATTTTCCCAAACTTAAAAATAATGATTTAAACACTGACTCCATGTCAGCACTTTGAGCAGATAATATATCTAAAACATGTCTAAATCCTCGTCTCCTTAATCTTAACTTCGGTCCGGGCCGATCAGAGTGCAAGTGCTATTTCTGCCGTCGCTGCACTGCCTCTGTGTTCCTCTGAATAATGCAGAATGCCCCGAGAGGTTGTGGAATTTCAGTTCCTGGAAGAGACGTGAAGCGGAGCTCCATTCTTCCATTGTGGAGTCACCATGAGTGGGTCCGCTGTCTCGGCGGCTAACTGCACTACGGCCCGAATTAGCGGAGTTATCAGAACGAGCTCATGCAAAGGCCTCAGTAATCAGGCAAAGACAATGACACCCCCTCCCCCCGTGTTTGCTGTTCCCTGTTTGAGCTGGTAGGATGCCACTTTACACTTGCTTCCTCCCTGCGAGGTCGGAGCAGGAAGGATCACAGAACTATTTCGGGAGTGTGAGATAATGGCCATGAATAAGAAATCAAGACTGGGATAATTTCTCTGCTCTGCCTCGGCCCGTGTTTCAAAGATTATCACTCCAGTCTGCTCTGTTTTTTCTTTTTTTTCCCAGGTGAGATAAAAATAAGATGAAACTAAAGAAAAAAATAAACTTAGTGGTAGGGTATAATTAGCCTAACATGACACAGATACTCTAAACAAAATACTATACTGTTAATTGTATTAAATGTTAGCCGACAAGCCAAATGTTGTCAGAGTTACGGTTGTATGTGTGGAGCTTGTGACTTGATGACATATGTTACTTAAAGTTGTGTACTTGTGTACAAGCCTATTTCTGTCCCAAAGCATCAAAAGCCACAATTTGAACCCAGCAGAACTTGAACACAAAACTATGAACACAAAATGAGTGATGGTTAAAAGGATCAATTGTGACATAAAAATAACAGCGGCAAAAGCAATACGTTTTGAAAGTTTATCCATGCCTTGCTACGGGACATCGGCAAAGAAGGTCTGAGGAGGTCAACACTGTAGCGCACACGCACACTGTGTGTGTTTTGGAACGTGGCCACGCACAGTGTTTATCTTGGTTCTACTAACGTAACATTGCCTTGAGCCTCAGCCTCTTTGTGGATGGGAGGCAGACAAACAAGGAGGGAGGAGACCCAGAAGAAATGGTTGGAGGAAGGGAAGCAGCTGTTTGGGGTGAAGGAGCAAACAGCTGCACCCGTTGACCGGGGAGACACTTGTTTTCATTGGGCCGAGCAGCAAAGGGGAAGCTTCGGGCTGCCAGGAGAAAATACCAAATGGTATCAATGCTTTTGCCTGTTGAGTTTTTTTTTACTTTGTGCTGAACATCATAGCAGCCGTGTTGCCGTGTGCCCGTGCTCGGCCTGCCGTTACTGCTGTGCTCAGCGTTGTGCATTAGCGTTCGTCCAATGCAGGGTTGGTTATTATCCATCGGGCCTCGCACCAAAACCAATTCTGACACGTGGTAACGTACCGAGCCTGAATCTATTGAGACAAATGCAAGAAGTAGTTGTTGGAACAATTTATTTGTCCGATTATTTGAACAGTTTTCACACTTAATGGGCTTCTCTACAGTCCGACGGTATACAGCGCTAGAGAGGACGAGGCTCTGAAAGTGAAGTTTTGCCAATGCCGCTGGCAGGAACAGAGGACTCTTTGAAGACGTGTCTTTTCCCCCCTCCTCTGCTGCCCGTGGACGTGTTTTTCACCGATAACACACGAGACTCTGTGGAAACCTTTGAACGCGGTGATATTGTTGACAACTCTTGTCTCTCCCACAGTCTTCCATTTCCAATCTTCAAACATCGCAGTGTCAATCAACAGAACTGAAGAGATGAAGGAAATGTTCATCTTTCAAACAAACTTATATTTGCAACACAAAGCATTCTAAATGGATATACTGCGTTAGATTGATATATGGATGGTGTGATGATGCACCCGTAGCTGTCACATGGCAATATTATAGTAATCACACATTTTGAGAGAGAAGGCTTATTTGGTGCTACGAGGCATGAGGTCATCAAATGTTTTTTTATTCTGTTAAATATGACATCTATCACGCCTTTCATTCCACTAGTTTGTGCCTGTTGAGGAAACATTTATTCTGTATAAACAACGAGTTCTTGCTCTTCTTTTCGTTATGTGTTTCCTTTTCCTTTTGGAGCTTTCGCACGCGGCAGTCACGTAGCTTCTAGTGGGCCCTCGGCTTGCACTTGATGGCTGGAGGATAGAAAATGGATTTTGTTTCACGGAAGGCCGGTAAGGCTTGAGTTGTTTTGACTTAGGACGTGCAACCATGGCGACATGGAGCATGCACGGGGCGACCTGGTGTTTACCGTTTGGATTCTCTCTTTATGTCACTATTTTTTACTTTTGGACTTTAAACTAGAACTCAGCAGGGACAGGTCAAAGGAGTTTTTTTTATCCTGTGTGTGCCCAGAAGTACTTTGCATAGTCTTTGGAATCCGATGAAGAAATAAAGAAAGAGGTGCAGAGCAGCAGCCATTAGCTAAGCTGTGGGGCACGATCACATGCACGATCAAAGCATGCATGCATGTCAACAAAGCCAGAAGAAGCTCAGGTAACCACACACTCAGCGGGGGAGTGACTTCATTCTCTGCTCAGCTAGACTTTGCTCTACCATGTCTTTGCTCAGCAGAGAATAGTTGTTTGCTGCTATATTGATGTCCTTAATCCTGATTATTGATGGTGCAAGTTTATGCATTTGCTGTTTAAAGGGGCAGGAGTTAACAACTAGTCTCTAACTACTAGACCAATCTTATGAGGCCTTTTTCTGATGTTTATAAATAGGACATGCCTGTGAGGCTGAAATGGTTGGAATTACTGCCTGGTTGGTTTTCTACTGCTGCGTTGCTCACTGCACCAGCTGCAGCATGCATTTGTCTTGACCATGTGACGAATCGGTCTGAAAACTACTTTAGGACGCCTTTGATTTGCTGCTGCCATTGATGGTTGGTGGTATGTACAAATTTAGTTACTTGAGCGAATTGTGTTGAAATAGCATCCATGTCATGCTTTACATTATTTCCATCCTCTGGATTCCTTCATGTTGGTAGATGATTGGTGGGATATATTTTGAATCTGCTGAACGGAAGTGAAATTCTATCCATCACACATGTTTCACATGTTCTCTAATTTAAGGCCGGGTTGTTCTGAGTAATGCTGCTATTCGTGTAGTTATTAAGGGCGTAATTCATTTTGAAATAAGATTATATATAGCATATTGAATTGTGCCCTGACTTTTAGGTATTAAATAAGTGATTTATTTATTCGGCATACATCCATCATTATTTGAGCCAATTCCCAGTATTGTTTCCCTCCATTATCAGATAGGTGTTGGTCCTGAAGGTAAACAGCCATTGTGTGTTATTATGGCGTTGAGCTTGGAGGCCACTCTTGCACAGGAAGACTCAAGCTGTTTGTCAAACTGTCAACGTGCGTTACCTTTTATTCGTGCTCAGCGGCCTGCGTCACCACCAGCCCCCCATGTAACACGGTGGTACGGTGCTATTATGAAGTTACTCAAAGTAAGAGTAAGCCAGCATGTAGGTGAAACAGTAGTGACTGTTTCTCATTTCCATTCAGCCCAGCGCCGATAAAACAGCCATTCCAAGTCTGGCTGACCTGCTGTCCCACTCCGCCTGCTCTCTCATGCACAGCACTGCCTTACAATTCACTTGGCACGGATACAAATTTACCAGAAATTCCCATCTGACTGGCCATCAACAGGAATTCCTCAACGCTACTGATAATGGATGTGTGTGTGTGTGTGTGTGTGTATATTTTCTCATTAAATCAGCACCAGCCTGCAAAGCCGGAAAGGCACACGTGCAGTACTAAAACGGAGACAAAACACAACTTTGAGTTGTTGTTTGTGCATAAAGTGTCTTTATACTATCTGTATTAACACATATTTCACGTGTTATCGCTGTGACTTCGGACTAATGTGTGTTTTTCTTTTCTTTTCCACAGGGCTCCAGAGATTATTTTGGGATTGCCGTTTTGTGAAGCCATAGACATGTGGTCCCTAGGCTGTGTGATAGCTGAGCTTTTTCTGGGCTGGCCGCTGTACCCCGGGGCCCTGGAGTACGACCAGGTAAACAACCATCTCCCCACTACCAACACTCACTTTTTGGGGTTTCCGAACTTCCAGTCCCTCCTAGAATTTTCTATATGCAACTTATCCCTGCATTCTCCACTTCTACTTTGTTTCTCTGACCCAGGCCCCCACCTCCCAAACCCCCCTCCCTTGTTACACTGTCTATGTCAATGTCGAAGGAGCATTACACCCTCTGTTTCCGTCTCAGTTATTTTCCTGGTCTCTTCTCTGACCCCCTTTCTCTTTGGCTGTGTTTGCCATTAATCCCACACTCTACAGTCTAAGCAACCGACAGGGGAGTGGGTTCAGTGGGTTTGGTTCTGAGCTGCATTCAAACCAGCTTTTATTTTATCAATTACAGACTTGTCTTTGGTTAAGTGACTCAGCCATGGCTGTGGAAGTTTGCAAATATTTGATCCGTTGCCAATTTAGTCTAAATCCCCCCCAAAAGACCTCTTGCAGATATTCAGCCAAAGCCTTAAAAAGGCAGACGCGGACATCGAGCAGCAGGGTTTAGGACAAATTACTTGAAGCTGGGATGCGGAATTGTCATAGTGTGTAGAGAAAAGTAAGGCTAATGTGGTTTTAAGGGTGCCACAGTTATTTTCTTTATATATATATATATATATATATATATATATCTCGATGAAATAGACAGGAGGGAGAGGGCGGTTTTGCCAGTTAGGGAAAGAAAAAACGCTGTGCGTAATTACACGTGGGAAGAATGTCAGCGATCGATGGGTTGAATGAAGTAAGAGACCGGGGGGCTCAAGTGACTCAAGTCACAAATTTGCAGCGTGTTCACTGCTCCCTCGGTGACGTGCGTGCCCTGAGGATTGCATCAGCTGGCGTCTGTGACAGTGAGCAGAAAGGCACATCATTCTGATGGATGGTGTGTCTATTAGTAGCCGTCGGATATCTGCCTCTCCCAGTGGAGCCCTGACGGGGTCTTTCCGGGACTAGACTGATCTGGGCTCATGCTGGGCCCCTTCCCCTCCCCCCTGGAGGCCTGTCTACTCGAAGCCTGCCAGCAGAGCCCCCGTAAGCTCCTGCTTGGTCCCAGAGCAGCACCCTCGCTACAGCAACCAGCCCCACTGCGCACCACAATCAAACCAAAGTATTTTCAAGGCCGGGCATCATTTTTCACCCTCCCCACGGCGGAGACAGGGGAAATAACTCAACACCTCCGAAAGAGATTTTGACTTTAGCACTGCGGCGGTCTAAATATGATGAATCTGTTTTTGCAGAGCCATTCGGCATGACGCTCGGTGGCTTTAGCTATCTGGGGGGAGCCTCCTAAATTTAGTAAGGCACGGCTTTGGGGTAATAGGCTTGATTAGGGTGGCTGGCATTTACTTGGGTTAGATGAGGAATCTGAGAGGGACAAATAAATAAAACCCTACATAACAAGTGAGAAGGAACCTGTGGAGTAAAGTATGTATCAGAACCCTCCCGGTATAATTCACTTCTAGGGAAAACCATACACCCCCCCCCCCCAAAAATCCAAATCACAATACCTACCGAATGAGTAAATATCCGATTAGCACAACTAATGTGTGACAGAACATGCTGTCGAACTGCACTGTCGTGAAGAATCACTGTTGGCCGATATCTGTTATTTCTGTTGTAAATATTAGTCTATGGTAAATATACGGATGAGAAGCTATTCTTTCTAGTGCCTGGGGCTTTACGATCCGTCCCGTGGTCCACTTTACTTCTGTCCAAAGACGTCACAACCTCCCACTGAAAGGCCTGCCGCACAGACAAATTGAAAAGTACTGATTTGCATGTCAATTTACCATGGCAACGGGCAAAGCTTTGAAGCTCCAGGGTTATCCTTGCTAGTCTTACATCATGTCGGAATGCATCTCAAATCAATAATTGGTTAGCACAAGCAAAACAAGAGTTTTCACAGACGCTTTTTAAATTGAATGATTGAATAGCTGTGACCCCCTTTTCTTCTTCATTTTATCTTTCTGGAAGGGGTCTTGTTCCATTCTACACAGCAAATTGTATTTATAAGTCTGGCTCCTCCTACTCCATGCCGCTCCTTTAGCTCTCTGCTATCCTAAAAATGACAGTTAAAGTGAGATGTGCAGTGTGAAGGGGAGTGACCGGTGGAATGTTATAGTCAGTCAGTGGGGGACCGGGCTCTGTTGATGAGCCCGACTGCCGACGGGAAGAAACTGTTCGTGTGGCGGGAGGTCTTAGTCCTGATGGACCTCAGCCTCCTGCCGGATGTAAGGGGCACAAACAGTTTTTGTCCGGGGTGAGAGGGGTCGGCTACGATCTTTTTAGCTCGCTTCAGAGACCTGGAAACGAACAAGTCCTGCAGTGACGGCAGATTGCAGCCGATCACCCTCTCTGCAGAGCGGATGACACGCTGCAGCCTGCCCTTGTCCTTGGCTGTGGCTGCAGCGTACCAGACGGTGATGGAGGAGCAGAGGATGGACTCCATGATGGCCGTGCAGAAGTGGACCATCATCGTCTTTGGCAGGTTGAATTTCTTCAGCTGCTTCAGGAAGAACAACTTCTGCTGCGCCTTCTTTGTGGTGGAGCTGATGTTCAGCTCCCACTTGAGATCCTGGGTGATGATGGAGCCCAGGAAACGGAAGGAATCCACAATAGTGACGGGGGAGTCACACAGGGTGATGGGGGAGGGTGGGGCTCTGTTCCTCTGGAAATCCACAACCATCTCCACTGTCTTTAGAGCGTTGAGCTCCAGGTTGTTCTGGCTGCACCAGGACACCAGATGGTCAGACTCCCACCTGTAGGCGGACTCGTCCCCACCAGAGATCAGTCCAATGAGGGTGGTGTCATCCGCAAACTTCAGGAGCTTGACGGACTGGTGACTGGAGGTGCAGCTGTTGGTGTACAGGGAGAAGAGCAGAGGGGAAAGAACGCAGCCTTGGGGGGAACCGGTGCTGATGGTCCGAGAGGCTGAGACATGTTTCCCCAGCTTCACGTGCTGCTTCCTGTCAGACAGGAAGTCTGTGCAGGTGGAGTCGGGCACGTGCAGCTGGGAGAGTTTGTCCTGCAGCAGAGACGGGATGATGGTATTGAAGGCAGAGATGAAGTCCACAAACAGGATCTTGGCGTAGGTTCCTGGGAGTCCAGATGCTGGAGGATGTAGTGGAGGGCCATGTTGACAGCATAGATGGATAGATTGATACTTTATTGATCCCTCAAGAGGGAAATTTTGGTATCACAGCAGCATGTACAGGGAAGTAAATAGAATAAAAAGATACACATTATATACAATATAATAAGATAGAAATATTAAATTATTAAATTAAATTAAGTTAAATAAACGGTCCACAGACCTGTTGGCTCTGTAGGCGAACTGCAGGGGGTCCAGGAGGGAGTCGGTGAGGGACTTCAGGTGGGTCAGGACTAGCCGTTCAAAAGACTCCATGACTACAGAGGTCAGGGCGACGAGCCTGTAGTCATTGAGTCCTGTGATCCTGGGCTTCTTGGTAACAGGGATGTGAGTGACTTTGTTTATCCCAGGAGCTCCATTTGCCATTTCTTTCTTTGTCTCTCTTGCTTTCTATGTCATTGGAAAAGTGTTCCAACCAGGGTGCCTGGTTCACACTTTTGCAGAGGCTAGAATAATTTGCGCTTGCTTTGTGTCTTTTCTTTGGTGCTCGACCAACCTTACAGCCTGGGGGATTTCTTAGGATAGAAAGACAGAGGCGGGGTAGCAAACATAATTGGGTTTTGTGGGCTTGTAAGGCGTCAACTCCCCAGAAGGACTAGTCTTTTTTGTATATATCGGAGTGCAAAAAATGTGAAGGAGATTGATTGTACATTGGAGGGGTAGGGTGGTGTGGATAATATAATCTACGACGAGACACACGTTTATCTATTAAAGTAAAGGATATCATTGAAATGGACCTTTTATGGCGTTCATTGTTATTTGAACTGCCATAAACTAAATGCTGCCTGTGCTTCCTGTCGGCTCTGCTGCAGGCCCAGGCTCGCTAGATAGTTGTTTGTTGGAGCCGTAGCTTTGCACTAGTGATCTCACTGGTCTGTGAGATCTCTGCAGAGACACGCCTTTCACAGAAAATAAGGGTTTTCCCGTCAGAAGAATTTTCCCACCCACATGCTCTGGCTGGGTGTTTTTTTTAATCTCAACATCTTAAACGTGATTTGCATATTGTTCAGCTTGATAATAATAATACAACAATTACAAATATATTGAATTAGGGGAATCTGGTCTGTACTTTCAGGTTAAAGTTTGCTGGAATAAACTGCGTAATCAACGGATGTTATGAATAGTCAATGCAAAATACAGAAAGTTAGAAAAAGAAAAGGAAAGACATCTGGATGGATGCAAATCTGAATGTACATGGAGAATGGGAAATCCAAATGGGAGAAATGGACAGTGACACAATGTGTTTTACGATACTTTGATGTTTGTGTGCCTTGAGATAAGCGAGCAGATCTCCACTATTCAAATATCTCCTTTGCAGAGGAGATTACAGTCATCATGCAAGCTGTCACAATCCCAGTGGATGTGTTCCTTGATAGGTCCCGCCCACACAAACGGACACGTTGCAGTATTTACACCTTAGCGACAGACTGGTATAAGCCTACTGCTTAAAGCATTGCATTAGCCAGGAGGAGCACCTTGAAGATCAACACATGAGAAGCTTCCAACAAAAACATTTTGAGTTCATATTTCACTTTTGAGATAGGAGGTGCTTACTACCTCACAATCTCACTCTCACTCATTCAAATAGAAAGTCATGGATAGTTCATTGGAATCCTTTAGAGTCTTTAATTGAATGTGTGCAGCGTCCCCATATGTCTGGCTCTTTTTTTGCCAGGTTGCGCCGAACCTCTAATGGTTGTTCTCCTTTCCACTTGGGTGTGATTGACGTCAGCCCTGCCGTTCCCTGGTCTTCTCTCGTAAACCCGAGTGCCCCTTAGTGTCCGACTGACGCGCCTCGTTGCCCAGCGAAGCATTTGGCGCTGACGCTGTAAGAACCGTGTCATCAAAGTTTACACCAAAAGGCTCAGAAACACGAGCTACCCTCAGTGCTGGGGGCTTATTTGGGTCTAGCCACTAGTCGGAAATGCCTCATCTCCAAGGTCTCTCCAGCTGTTGCCGGTGTGTGCACGTGTACACTAGCTAACTTAAGTGACTTGATGCAGTGTCTGCACTGCCTTACATGGGGGCAATTATTAGTATGTGAAAGATGCTGTTAGTGTAAACTGCTCAGGTGTTGTTTCGAAAAATTAGTGTGGTGTCTTATGTTTATATTCTCTTTTTTTCTTCTTCCTTGTTTCACTTCACAACAGATTCGCTACATTTCTCAGACGCAAGGTCTGCCAGGGGAACATCTATTGAATTCTGGGACAAAGAAGACACGGTTCTTTTGCAAAGAGTCTGACTCACCTTATGCAGCATGGAGACTAAAGGTGAGGACTGATAACGAACCTTCGAAATACGGCTTGATTTGCTTAAACATGAGTTAAAATCATGCTTAAAGTCAATCAGAAAACCGACGGACTTAACGTACAAACCATAAAGATGACTCTTAAGTCATGAGAATACCCACTAAATATTTTTTTCTTTTTTCTGTAGTCAACAGATGAGCATGAGACTGAGACTGGAATGAAATCAAAGGAAGCCAGGAAGTACATCTTCAGCTGTTTGGACGACATAGCGCACGTATGTTCAGCTGCCCGGACCACAAATGCACCTAACAGGACGTCAGAGAAAGCTCAACACGACACGTTTAGAGGATGTAGGCTACTGGGTCTTTAACCAGAGGAACTACACCCACAGAACAGAATACAAACGTATCTTATTTTTGGGAAACAAAGAAGCGTCTGGAAGCTTAACGTGACGCAAGTTAAATGCTCAAAACCAAACTCAAAAGTGAAGCTTCAAGTTGTTTAAAGTCACCACGGGCGGGAATTCCCCAGAAAACCACCGATGCTTTTCAGGTCTGTTTTCAGTCATAGGAGTTGCTGGAGAATTCATGTTCGTGACTGTTCATCATTCTTAGGAAATTGGTGTCCATAGCAAAACTTTTTGATCAATCACAAACGGCGCTCTTTGTAATATGACATTTCCCGTCTCTCCAGGTGAAAGATTTTTCACCTGTTCCTGTTCATCAGTAGAATTTCTGTTTTCCAGGTGAACTTGGTGATGAATCTGGAAGGTTGCGACCTGTTGGTGGAGAAGGCGGACCGCCGAGAGTTTGTGGGCCTGCTGAAGAAGATGTTGTTGATTGATGCGGAGGAGAGGATCACCCCTGCAGAAGCTCTCAGCCACCCCTTCGTAACGATGCAACACCTGCTGGACTTTCCCCATAGTAACCAGTGAGTCCTCTTTTTCCTATGATCTTTCCCACATGTTGTCAGTTCGACCGTCCATGATTTAAACTTTAACTCTTCTGCCCGTAGTGTGAAATCATGTTTCCACATCATGGATGTTTGCTGGACTCGTCCCAGTGCATACGAGGCGGCCAACAGAAACAAAGGGCCTTTCATCCGAACTGTTGCCACGACAGCTGCTGCCTCTGTCAACCACCCATTCAGCAAGATTACCGGTGTCCACCCTCAAGTAAGTCGTTAAAGACCAGTATGTGTCCATTTCTGAGTGTGTGGTGGGGGGTGTTGTCTTCTTTACATTTCTAAATGACCCTATTTATGTACTAAACTGTGTTTCCCAAACTGGGAATTGAAGAAAATATGACAATATCTGAATGATGGAACAATCCCAGATGGTGTTGCTCATGGACATGCTGTGTTGTTCTGTTCATCTGCTCCTGTGAAGACTGATCATGTAGACCATTTCCTCGCCTTTATTGCGTTTCTGTGTTCCGACTCACCCATCTTATTGCGTCCTAGCAGGGCTGTCATGGCAACAAAATCACGTCATGTTTCTGAGGTCATGGCAACGGTGCAAATCAGCGTTGTTGCTGAGGAAAGAAAAGGAGCTGACCCTTTTTTAGATCTTGAAAATGCAAAACCAACCGTAGTCCGTTCAAAAGCCTCTGTTCTGAGGATAAAGACGTTGAATAATAAGGGATATAAGGAACATGTTAGGGGGCTCTCTCTAACTGCTATACTGAATCCAAACCTGTTGAACGAGTAACTGGTCACTTTCTTTGCATAATAAAACTGCTCAGCTATAATTTCTATTTTCATGGAGTATACATAGTAATTGTTATATCTTTGTTCTTCAGCAGAATTTAAAGGGAAAATGTGGCGGCTTTTTTAGTTTTATCCTCTGAAAGGCGGCTTTGTTTTTGCCATCATGTATATGGGGGTTGGGCTATGTTCAGAAGCTGCAGCAGAACAATATAGGCCTAGTTCCCGTTATTCAATAAATGTAATTATAGCCAGACACAAGAGCAGTAATGAAGCTGAGGCATATGCTTAGGTTCTTTGTTTAGCCCTCAGGCTTTTCTCAAACAGTAAATTCCACATTTTCTGATGGCCTTTAAGTTATCCAACTTTAAAAGAATTGAACCTTGTGAGCCTTGATGAATTCTTTCAGTTTAAGAGCATGTTCATATACAAAGGTTTCCAATCATGCAATATAATATAACAGATTACGTATAAAAAAATAAAAATAAAACTGTATAACACATTAGGACCTTAAATAATTTACATGTGCCCAATGAAATCCTTAAAGCAGCGTATTCGTAAAAAAGTGGCCCGCGGATACCTTCAACTTCATCATGAAAGGAAAAGGGCTATGTCTAAAGATAACTGACTAACCCAGTGATGTGTCAGTAACTGGTCCCTGTGCTCCATCCGGCTAAAATACACACAACCCTTGACAGGAATGTTGCCATCTACTGGCTTTTAGATGGTATTGTTGATCATTGTTCTTCCTCAGAAAAGTCCAGTCATATCCCTTCTTTATTTTTTAGGGATTAGCCCCATCAGCCCAATCAGTGATGCACCCTGGGATACCACTGCAGACAGGAAGTGGACAGTTTGGATGCAGCGATTCATTTCCACAGGCACTCATTCTGTGTCCCCCAACCATTCAAGGTAGGAGGTGTAAAGCCTTATTTCTCTTTTCCCTTTTCTTTTCTTTTTCAAAATATCTTTAAAGTCAAAGCTTTCTTCTCCATTTTCCCTGCAGGAATCCCCACCAACACAGCTAAACCAACAGGCTACTCTGTTCGAATGGAGGGATCTGTGCCTCTGGTCACTCAAGCACCTTCCATCCAGCCCATACAAATCAGACCTGGAGTCATCACACAGGTAATAAAGCTCAAAGAACATATTATGAGATGGAGGCAGCTTTGCCTATTCAGTAAGTAGTAGTAGTAAATATGTAACTAATGTACTCTTGGGTGAACGTTAATGAAGTTGAAAGTTTGATGTCAAGCTAATAAAAGCATCACAGAGTGGAAAAATACCAGTAAATTACGGCTTTGCTTCTCCGAACTTCAACAGTCCTGGTCCAGCCGTGCACAGCAGATCTTGGTGCCCACTTGGCAGCAGGTGACATCAGTGCCTCCACCACCAACCACTTTGGCAGCTGACTCTGTAGCCGGCTCACAAAGATTGGGTGACTGGGGGTAAGCAGTTTGTTTTTCGAGGTCACTGCTCACAATCTTTTTGGTACATAATCCTTTTCCATTCTTGATGTGTTCTATATAGTTCCAATAAGGAGTATTATTTAAAGCAAAATGTATTTGTGCTTTATTACCGTTACTTGCAACGTACACGCTGTAGGGCTGTAGGGAATGACTGTACTGCTCTGATACAGCACGCTCTCTTCCCTGAATAATAATGATCGATGAGTCATGCATGTCCCTTGGGACTAGTGACTGAGACTATTTTGTTAGTAATGGTGCTAAAGATTTTTGGCTCAATTTGCAATGTTCTGTTTCCTTAATGCAGGAAAGTGCGTCCCCATGGTAACCATTACAGCTCCATGATTGCTCATTCTCAGCCATTCTTAACCAACCAAATGGCCATGTCCACCCACCAGCCAATCAACATAGGCATTGCACATGTGGTGTGGCCACAGCCAGCTGCCAACAAGAGAGCCAAGCCTTGTGTGAACAGGTATGTGAGTTTTGCTGTTTGCCACTAGAATGAACAGGCGTACACTAAAATGGGCTCCTCCATTCTGACGGTGACTTGTTTACCTCAATAGGGGCAGCAACTTCTCCCAAAACACAAACGTCCAAAATATAGCATGCCAGTCCCCAAAGATGGCCGATACAGCAAAGAATGTGCAGCAGGTGGAAGCCAGATTCCCAGAGGAAGGGCATGCTGCTGGAGAGGGGGCAGGGACACCGCAGGTGGAGGAGGATGAGAACTGCTGTAAAGTGGAGCCGGACTGTGAGGAGCTGTCAGTTTCTCAGGAGCAGCGGCAGGCCATGGTGATCTCCGACTTAGCTAGCCCAACTGTTAGTGTCATCAGCATCAGCAGCGACGAAGAGGAGAGCGCTCAACGGCACTCAATGGGGGAGTAAGTGCTGACCATTCGGTTTCTGCTAACAATATACCCAAAGTCCCCCCACCCTCCCCCGCCCCAAGAACTGTTGTCTTATTTTGTCCGACCGTCTCTGCACACAGGTGTAAGGGCAGTGCGGCTTGTGAGGCGTGTCAGAGTACAGTCAGTATGGAGAGAGTCTGCTCCCTCAGCAGTCCAGACAGCACGCTCAGCACCAGCTCTTCAGCCTCAGCCCAGTCCAGCACCTCACCCTGCAAACACCCCAACAGGTACGCTCCATGCAACCAAATCAAACGCGGCTCGCACAGATGTTTATCCTGGTTGTGCGTCGGTCCTAACCTTCGCTCCTCACTGCTCGTCCTCTTGCAGCATGTCGGACGACGAACAGGAGAGCTGTTGCGACACGGTGGACAGCTCGCCCGCCTCGAACGCCTCCGGCCATAGCAACAGTCCCTTCGCACAGCAGCGCTTTATCGCAGACGGCAACCATAACCGCGAGCCCCGCGTTGCGTGCGTGGCCCCGGAGACCGAGCCCAGCAGGCCGACAGTTCGCACCGTCGTGGTGCCTCCAATGAGAGTGCATAACAACAACTACCCTGCTGTTAGCGAAGCATATGGTCACTCAGGTAAAACGGGACGAATCCATTGAGTATGTTACGTTTTAAAGTTTGACCGGGAGTGGACCTAAAAATGCATAGGTGTCACAAAGGCAGTGTGAAAGTTGTGCTTTCTGGTGGCCAGTTGCTGAAAGTGAGCTGTGTATTAAACCCAGGTTATCTCTGAACCTAAATATGAACACAGCCGGTGACAGGACACTAGTTCTTCTGCACACTTGGCTGCTTTGTGTCTGCTGTACACTCTGATGGTGTTATCCACTCAGAGGACTAGGAAGTGCATGAGTAGGTCATGCTAGCTGAAAGATCCAGTCACCACTGCTGCTGTCTACTCCACAGGTCACATGGCCTGGGATTACGCTGTCTTTGTAGACCACAGAGGTTCTCACAGGTGATTATAGGTGACCTGCCCTGAAGTATCCGCTCTGAACTGGAGTGGATATTTGTTTGCCGTCATTACTTCTCACTCTGGCTCCAGACTGACTCTGAGTGACCCTCTACCTGTGTGGATGTGCACTTTTTAAAGCTACATAAGACATGCGTAATTGCCCCGTAAGGTGTAAAGTCTTGTAAAGTCTTGAGTAAAACAAGCAGAGAACATGAGCAAATCTGGTTGCCATGAGCAAATGAATGCTCGATAAATGTTTCTTTCTGGAGTTACGCATGCTGTACGCTTTATTAACAGCTGTGGTCTCGGCAGCAACTGAGTACTTTTAAAAGCTACCTCTTTGTGGGTATTTTGAAATGAAGGCTGCAACTGTAAATCCTCAGAGAAAATCTTGCAGTCATATTGCCTTTCATGTCAAAGGATCCCCAAACTATTGCGACCAAAGCCCCACGTCTTAAAAGGGCACGGTTTGCTATTCTAGTGCTACCAGGTATATTTATAGCTGATGGTCTGACCTCACTTTAAGCTCTATGAGCAAGCTTAGTTAGCAACTCCTCTCAGATCCCCCCCCAAAACGTAGCTATTTATAATCTCCTAGCTGATATTAAGAAGACAGATGCCGCTATGTTTAAAGGTTTGGACCTGATCAAACAGCTGAACTCTGTGATAAGCCTGCAAAGTTGCCTCTCACAAATGTTGCCATTTCTGTAGTTGGATTCAGTCCCTGGTTGCTTTCTTTGCCTTTTTCCTTTTGCATTGTGATGCTGATAGTGGGTCACCAAATTACCTGCATTAACATGTCACCTCCATCTCTCTGTTTCTCCGTTCGTTGCTCTTCATGTGATCTTCCTCCTTCATAGAGTCTATATGCCTGTCCAAAGGGTGGGGCCTTCCTGGGCGACATCATCACCAGTCAACTCCCCTCCTCAACAGGCCGCAGAAGATGCCCCCTGCATTCCAGCCCCAGCAACAGCAGCCTATAGGGTTTGGGCAGGTAAGCGTCTGCAGCCACAAACACGTATGACTCAATCCCATGTACACACGAGGACGTCAACATACCCAACTTTGTAGTTGTCGTGTGTGAAGGGCTTGTTGTTCTGCAGAGAGACATTTGGCCCCTGGATCAATTGGAACATGGAGTAAACGCATTTGTCTGGCAAAAGAATCTATGCCAGATTGCATAATATATTTGGATGTCAAGTGAAAACAGATTGCAGGGAAAGAAAGCATGACCTCTGTTTTATCTTTGGCAGCGGTTGTGTTTTGCTAAGCGGTATCACACAAAGTAAGATGAGATAAATGTCAGGATTGTTCATGACTGATTAAAGACGCAACCTTGATGCGTAAAAAGGTGGAAACCGGCAGCATCGAGTGGCTCATGAAGACCAGCTGTGTCCATGCAGACAGAGACTCTTTATAGCATGCTGCTCTCTCTCCTAGGTGCAGCATTTTGGATCCTGCCACCAGGAATGGAACGGCAACTTTGCCCACCGGCGACCACAGGCCTATATTCCTCCTACAGTGCATGGGCACACATTCACCCTGTCCCACAGCAGCCCAAACCACACCACGGGCCCCCACCCCCTCCCCCACCTTGGGGGCCACCCTCACACGCAGCCCACCTTACTGTCCTACCCCCCGTCTGGCCCCCTGGTCACGGCCGCGCCCGTGGCCCACCTCCTGGCTTCCCCCGTAGCCTCCCGCCCCGTCCTCCAGCCCACCTACAGCATCTCCCACCCGGCAGGCATCGTGCATCAGGTCACGGTGGGCCTCAACCACCGACTGCTGCCCTCCCCCACCTTGCACCCACAGGGCCCATTCAAGCCCCTCTTTCCTTCCTACATTGCCTCGCCCGCCTACGCCAGTTTCCCTCTCAGCCCCACCAAAATAAACCAGTACCCTTACATCTGAGCACGGCTGCCCAGGTGCCCTTTACACCACCCGAGGGCTGAGTGAGCGAGCAGGGCGAAATCGATCTTAGACCACATGGTTCTCATTTTCAAAAACCATGGCACAACCAGAGAGAAAGCAAGCTATTTTTTGAATCATGTAGACTTGTGTGTAATTGAACTTCAAGCTTTAACAAAAAAAAAAAAAGAAGAAGACGAAGACGAAGAAAAAAAGATCACCAATGGTTGAGATGATTTTGGCAAACATTTAGAAGGAAACAGTGTATGAATGATCGGATGAATGAGTAGTTAAACTCACACTTAATGTGTATTTTGCACATTTGATATATATCTTTGCATTGGATCTTCTACGAATACTCCTCAAACAGGTAAAATAATTGGGGTGGTGTTGAATAGTTAGACTTTGCACCCCTGATCCCAGCTATTTTTCTATATTGCCTTCTTACGTGTGCAAGACACATCCATATTTGTAAAGCCATCCCAGTCTCTAGCTCTAGATTGACCGATTCACAAGTTGTCCAGTGTATGTCGTACTGCGTTTGAAGTATTTGTACCTTTTCTCGGTGTCTTTCGGTGTTAGCAATGTCAAGTCGAATAACCCGTTTGTATAGGGTTGTTCCTCACGCTGCATGTGGTCTTGCATGAGCAAAAATGTAAACGGAAAGATGCATAGACGTTGCTCTTATTGTTTGTGTCACAAGACTCGCTGCATTGTGTAACTGTCCCCAGCCATAGTGCCTTACATATTTTGAGGTTGTTAATGTTACTACTTATATATGACTATATACATGAATATTAATGTACTGGACTGCGGCACTTGAAATTCCATTCAGTCGATGCATCCTATGTGTGAGTATATATATGCACTCGTGTATATGTCCATACATAGCCTGCATGGATGTGAAGCATCGCGGATAGCGGTGCTTCTCTTTTGGAGTCGGTGTATATTTCAGTGTGTAGTGAGTTACTTTTCTGTTCTTTCAACAAGAACAGCATGCTTTGCCGTTGCGAATACTTACCGTTTCATTAAAAACATTTTTTTTTTCTTCCTTCATTTTCCCTTTTCCCGAATGAACTAGTGTACAAAGTGCAAGTACTGAGTATTGCTTAACATTTGCTAATCACTTTCTATTTAGTGAAACTATTATTACAAACAGTATTTTTACTGTTTAATGAAACTGCAATACAATCTAAATAGTCGTTGATTTTATTTTCGTCTTCGTCTTTGTACTTTCATTTATTTGAGTGTTTTCACTTTGTTTCCTAGATGTGGTGGGCATTGCTTTGATTAGGTAAGGAAGAAAAAAATGCAAATTAATTCACAGTATGGAATTTTCTAAGCCTGAGCAAACCATGCAGTATTCGATATACACACATATATGGATATATAATATAGAGCTAGTCTATTTAGTACAGATGTTTGATAAGGTGTGAGTTAATTGTGTGCAATTCTCTCATTTATGCATGTGTGACAAAGTTAACTTTTCCCCTTTACATTATACCATTTGTCAAAGGCTTAAGGCTTATCGGTGTCGACTGCTTATTTTATACATTCCGTCAGGGAGGATATATACATATATGGTAGCACCAGTCTAGATATATGTAGATATGCCGTGCGTGCATTTTATCTGTTCATTTTACTAGTTAAGCGTGTATTTTCTTGTCTTTTATTTTCAAATGAAGTTGCTTTTGCAGCACCAAAGACTGTAATTCATTTCCTGAGCAAGGTAGCTATTCTGTTTGCATAGACCTCAGTTATAATATAGTATTGGAATGGGGTTGAATTAAAACAAACAAAAAAATAGTATTTAAACAAAACAAAAAAAATAGCTGCAATGGTTTTGTCTAGCTTATTGGGCAATTAATAAGTCGTATCATTTCTTTCTTGAATGTATCATAGGTAAGCTGCTACATGATGATTGCCACTTCGATAGCTGTGAAATTAGGTGATTTCTCTGAGTTTAAACCTAGTGTTGCTTTTTTTGTATAGGTCCCTAATTATCTGAAATAGAAGTGGTTTTGATTTTTGTGTTTTGCGTTCATATTTGGAGTGTCATTGTAACTACTGTACTGCTGATGATGAACATTAGTTGCATTTGTTGTTTTCTCGGGGTGTGTGTGTTTTTTGCATCAGTATTTTATCCTTATTAACCTTTTGGGCTCATCACTGCATATATATAATGTATCAATGTAACTTAATTTCTGTATGTTTTCACATTGATGTTTTGTACGCTTCTGAAGCTATAGCTTGCGGGATTGATTTCACTTTTTCATTGCACGTATATATGCGCTATAATACCAGTACTCTCTTCTGTGTCACAAGAGCACTGTGAGATGCCAGAAGAAACACCTAAACATAACGTTCATTAAGTAGCTTCTGTCCACCAATTACACACAAACGCACTCGCCACTAAGCACTCACACACGTGGGATTAACTTTGGGGCGATTAGACCGTTTGTCCAAAAAACAAATTAGCCCGATGTTTCTGTTCCAAAATAATGTTTTACAACTTGTTTTTGCTGTTAAATTAATTTAAACCAATCTTTTGATGCAACCGTTCACTGTTGTATCTGGCAAGAATATCAGTCTGTCTTGTTATTCTAAACAGCCTTGTGCTCGGATCGCTCTGCCCTTTATGAGTGTCTCATATCGAAATGATGTTTTGTCAACGCAAAACTGTGGTTATTGTTATGTGTTCCTTAACGAAGTTGAGACAGTGTGAGCAGCACTGTGTATGTGCCTTGAGCTTCAGAAAGTGAGAATTCAAGATGGCGAATCCCCCCCCCCCCGTATTTGATGAGAAAGGCATAGAATCCACCAACGGGCCGTTAGCATAGAGACTGGGCGGCCTTTTAAACGGCCACGGTACCAGGAATACAAAACACAAAACAGGACTTCATCGCATTGGTCATTCCAGGGACCTGAAGTCCTCTGGTCAGCTTGTCGTAGATGCTGGTGGTGCTCCTCTTGTGTCAGATAGCCGCCACCAGAGCCCCTGTGATAACACAAATACACACACAAACATCTTTTGGATAGTCTCTCCCCGGCTAAACAGTAGATGCAATACTTTACATCGTGCGGCCGTTGCACCACCAAGTGTTCTTAGATAATCTCCATGCTTTACATTACCTTGCATGTTCACTTTGTGGGCCTAGAAGCTGTCTGCTCGGAGGAGCTTTTCCATCGCGCATAGTGGAAAAGGCAGAGCGCGAGTAACCAGAGCGCTTTTAAAAAAACAAACAAAAAAACACCAGTCTGGTTTGGATGTTTATTCTTTGTTTTGGATGGAAACAGCTGTGTTAAGGAGGTTGTTGTTGTGAGTTCAAGACTCCACGTGTAAACACTTGCGTTGATATGGTTGTATGTATTTTGATACCTGTACGCTTTACTGATCATACTCGAGTGTCACTTTGGGAAAGAAAGCTCATGACAACAAGGCATGAACTTGGCGGATTAGTGCTTGATATAGTTCCCCCCCCAATAATCAGCATGTGAAGTGTAATCTGTGTTTTGATTCCTCCAAAGGTATTCACCAGCAATGCGCCTGCATAAACTCTCCCATACTTGTTAGGGAAAGAATGGATGCAAGAGTAGAGACATCTTAAAACCGTTTTCATTTCCCACACCATTGACACCTTGGGTTTATGGATACATGATTCTTTTTTTTTAGGATTCATTCAACATTTAACAGATAAAAGTTGTAAAATTACAGTGAAAGTGATAACTTTGATATCAGAAAACAAATCCTCTGCTGCGGTATTATCCTTTTAGAGATGTTAATTCAGGGTCTGTATTAGTACTACTGTGTTACTCTGATTTGATGAGGTTTGATTTACTCAAGCGCTTATTTTTCTGGTAATCTGTCAATTTTAAGAGTTAATTCCCACTGCAAGTTATGGAATCATCCGTTTAGATTGATCATCAAATAGAAATCTGAACTGTTACTGTTTCAATACCTGTATACTTTTGTGGCTTTGTTTTTTTTCCATTTTTCTTTCATTTTGCTCTTTTACTTTTGTGCTACACTAGTTTGCCATGTAGCAATTGCACTGTGCAATATTTACAGTATGAGAACTGGGAAAACTAACTCTATGGATGTGATGTCTCTTTACAGTTTGCGATAGTGTTTCCTCTCTAGTTCTCAGTGATTTAGGTGTGACCAAGCCTTCTCTACTTTGTCACATTAAGCGGGTTTTCCAGGTGACTCTTTTGGTGAGTGTCAAAATAAGACTTTATCGTGTATTATTGTTGAGATTCACTTTGAATTAAAAAAAATCTATCGATGCAGCTCCTTTCGACTTGGTCTGTTTTTACCTAATTATATTCATTCTGATGTTCTTCCAGTATTGAACAAATCTAACTGATCACATTACAATTCTTCCACCACATTGAACAGTGCCTGTAGCCACCTCTGGCACATTACACTCAAGGGATTTTCAACCTCATGGTAACATGTCGTCGTGGCGCAGGGGTTAGAGAAGATGTGCTGGAAAGCACAAGTTGTCCAGGCTGCCCCATGTTCCATGTTGAAGTGTCCCTGAGCAAGACACCTAACCCCTAATTGCTCCCCGGGCAAAAATGTGAAAAAGCCATGGGTTTAAAGTGTAATGTAAGTTGCTATGGATGAAAGCGTCTGCTAAATGTAATGTAATGTCACTATTTTGTTTTCAACTGTGCAAAATGAAGAATTTCTCATAAGACCTTAAGCTCCATCGTATAATAATAATAATAATAACATCTGAGTAATGTATTAAGAATATATATATGTACAACCCACATCAAAAGTCAAGATGTGTAGACTTTTCAGATGGGGCTTGTCTTTAAATATCTGAAGTGCTGTTTCTGGGTCAGTGCTGCCACCTGGTGGCGGTAGGGAGGATGGCGCCAACGAGCAGGTCTACCACATTAAATATGTATCCAGGTGAAGCCCAGGACACAACGGAGGCCTTGGTGGAGGTAAATAAAACGTCAAGGTTGCCCTCGTGAGTGCAGACAGAGCCCGACTCACCACGTGCGTGAAACAAGAAGACGAAAAGTATCCCGCTCCGCATGTAGACGTGGTTCTGCCCGGCTTCATTCCCCCCAGCAGAGGTCGTGCTACGGACTGCGCGGCTCTACTTTCCCCAGATAACTAACAACAGAGAGGATAATTCGCTCAGTTTGAAGCAAAGACAAAGCCGCAGCTTCCATATTATTCTTAAGTCTGTCGCTAAACGCGCACCCTCCCCCCTCCCCGAGGCACCGCTGAATGTCAGCGCCGCGGCGCAGCGTGTGCGCGCCTCCCTGCGCCACTCGGGGACGACGGCCGGACCGAGCGGAGCAAGAGCGATAGGGCGGATTAAAAAAAAAAAAAAAAAAAAAGATCCTGTTCAGCGCGGCTTCCCGGCCACCCTCCGCCCCCCACCCCACCTCCCCTATCACCACCCCACCCTCCGCCCCCTCCCTCCCCCGTCCCCTCCCCTCCCCTTCAGCTCTGGACCACGACCGGACCGCGGGACGCGCCGTGTCTTCCCCCTTTGTTGAAGGCGCAGAGGGGTTGATCCGATGCATTATTTACGACCGAAACTTCAGCAACTCACCCTCCGGATATGGCTCCCGGTTTGAAGGGCGTGCGAGCGGGTCACCCCGTGGTGGTCGGAGCCGGACGAGCGGACCCCGGTGGGACCTCCCCGCGGAAGAAGGATGTCGGAGGAGAGGTGACGCGTTCGAGGACCAGGTGGCGACCCGGAGCCGCGGGGATGCTCGCCGACTGTCTGCTCTCCGTGGGGATGCTTTCACTCCTCGCCCGGTGCGCCGTGTCCGCAGAGGGTAAGACCCCCCCCCCCCCCCCCCCCCCCCACACACACACACACACACACCGACGGGGTGTCTGCTGCAGCGAAGGAGCCTCTGTCACAACCACGTTGCGAGTGATGAGTTTGGAACATATTGTGGGTGTGTGGGGGGCGCATACCTTTTTTTTTGGTTTTTGGTAATCCGCACATGCAATGCGCTGCCGGCTGGGGGGGGGGTGAATCACGTGCAGGCTTCACGGATGGCTCAGTGGCTTGCTTCATTTTTAGGAAAGGAACGAAAACGTGCCCGGTGCATCTTTTATACTCTTTGCGCGTGCTGTGACATGCGGAGGGCTGATTGTTGCATTGGAATTTGCGCAGTCGGGGAGAACGTCCGAAGCGCGCTGTTACTCAGCATCCATCCATTCCCCGACCGGCTGAAGGGTCTGCTGTGTGGCAGACATGCTGTTTGATGGGGTTGCTTGTACGTGATGTAACTCTCCTAATCTTTGCACCTGAGCCCGACGCTGCTCCCCTCTTCTGTCTCTGAGATCACATCGCACTGCACATACCTCGACCCTGTGATTAGGAGCCGTTTCCACCTCAACTTTCTCTCTCACACAAACTTCACTTCTGCAATTGTTCTGCAGTGGGAATTTCATGTTGTTGTTTTTTTATTATGTAGGTTGCATTTTCCTAAACGTTTATTCTGGGAATGTAGCATCTGGGTCAGCACTAATGACACAAATACACACACACACACACACACTGGAGCCCACTGGAGGTCCGTGTGTGTCTCTCTGGCTGTGTGAGAGGCAGCTGGGGTAAGATTGGCCGAGATGGCCGCCCTTCAACCATGAAGGCTTGAAGAGACGGCTCCAACTGCAAGAGACAATTCGTCTCATGCCTGTGCACCGCTTTGGCCTTCTGTCCCCCTCATGTCACCATTTAAACCACGTCGGCGTGGATGCCTTTAAAAGCGCTCATGGCCGTGGAAACAAAACAAAACAAGCGTGTGCGTGTTTGTGTGTGTGTGTGTGTGTGTGTGTGTGTGTGTGTGTGTGTGTGTCTCACGCTGTGCCCTCCCTCCAGTCTGTCCACATGTAGTGGCTGAAGTCTCACCTCTGCTGATGCACTGCTACAGTAGCAGCGTCTCCCTCCTCCCTCTCCTCACAGTCAGCACTTCCATTCTTAAACACATGAGTCCAGCAGCGACAGCAGCACCACCTGGACTATACATTACACATTTGATGAGAGAGGCATAGGGGTACTTTTACTATTTACTTAGGACAGGGACGAGACACAGAAAACTGCGCTTACGTTGGCTTCTGTGGAGGTGTGTGGAGTGAACGCTGGACTTGTTGGCGGTTTTATCTGAATTTGTTTGCATTAGTCTGTATGCGTTGCTGATTTCCACCATTCTTAGCTCCAAAAAAGGACCCTGGCTTTTCTTACATTCACCAATCTTTCTTTCGTATGGTGGCAGTTCTTGAGCCCACATGGAGCTCGTTCTTTTGTATTTAATTTAATTCTATTTATAGTTCAGTAATGATTTGAGTGTAATTTCTAATCTTTGGTCTGTGCCAAATCTCTTCTTTTCATGGTTCCCTATGGATCTTTTATAATGGTATACATTTTTCAGTGGATTAAGTGTCCACCCATTCCGATGCACTGGATTGGTGTGGCTGCAGGTGGCGACCTTATTAAGTGGATCGGGTATTGATTAAAATGTGAGTGATGCACATTAAAGACTGATTCTCTGTCAACGCATGTGTTTCCTCCGCCAGTTAAATTCATCCATGGCGGTGGGCTTTTACTGTCACATTCACCTTTGGCCTCATATGCCTAACATGGAAACAGTCCAAGGAGTACTGTGCCGTATAAGTTCCAAGAGCTTGACTGTTGGATTAGTACTCGGGGGAGAAGAATACATGATCACCAGAAGGCCGTTTGACCATACATCAATGAAGGCCTCTGGTTGGGGAAAATTCCATTTCAAGCTGTGCAGTTAATGTCTAGAAGACTTTATGATGGCTTCAGAATTAATAACACTACCACAATAAATCAGAAACAATGAATAATACGTTACAAAGTGGAAGTTTACAGTACTCCACCATGTCTCTTCACCATGTTATTAGAATACTACATTCAGGCTTTGACTTTCAATCTACTAAATTCTACTACTGACCTCACAAATCCGGTGTTATTCTGAATGAAAAACATCCTCAGTCACTGTGAGCTGCTAATATCCTGACTCACAGCTTCCTCCCCTTAATGTGTGAAGCCAGTACAACATGTGGTTACCATGGGAACCCCAATTTTTGTCCGGCAATAACCATTTCCTGCCATTAAACCCTTCAAAGGGGGCGGGGGGGGGGGCAGCGTGGGTTGATCTTTTTCATGCAGTTAGATTCATCTTTAATGCACTTGCAGGATGTCTTGTCTTGTTTATGGCTTTCTTACTAATAGAGAATATAAGTTCAGCGGCAGCATATGGACACGCAGAAGAGTGATCCAAGCAAGGGCACCTTCGTTCCTTCCTCAACCAAACAACCCTCTTCTGACGTCAGCGCTGTTCAGTCCACCACAGCCCGTCCATTGCTTATGGGCGCTGACAGCTCAGTTTGGACGAGGGTTAACCTCACGGACCTCTCGCTGTACGAGATACGATCCCTGAGCTGTTGCCAGTCATCACTCTCTGCTGAAAAAATCCATTGAAAAGAGAAATGGCCGTGCGATTTAAAGACATTTTCCTATTTGCAACGCAGTCAGGGGCTTTTAACCACACGGTGCCTGTTAACAACGAGGATCTGCACAATACAACATTCTCTGAGATTTACCTTTGGTTTCTTTTTTCTTCTTGTTGATTCAGCCCAGATGAACCTTTTTATGAAAACCTTTCTGATGACCTGTCTGCGTGTGTGGTTTGGGTTTTCAGGAGCAAATATAAAGCAGGATCTCCTTGTTTGTATTCCTCATTTCACCCCATCGTAGGGATTTAATGGGCAGCAGTAAATGGGGAAAGCGTGTCCGCGGGGCTTAAGATGTATGGCCATGTGTGTGGTGTGTGTGACACATTTAAGATAGATGGTGTCTCCTCCGGTGAAGTGTCAGTTCAGTTGTCGCATTTTGTCATAATGGGAACATTTGTCTTTGAAAACCGATTAAGATGGAAGCACATTTTCAAAATAAAATTGTTCAATGAAAATTCTCACCTCATTGTCCATTAGTTTCGTCCAGTATTTCATGCTGACGTTTTGACTGGAAGACCGTGTGAGTTCTGGTCAACATTATATTCTCCATAACTAGTATGTAGTAGTATTAGCAGAGGAAAATAACATGAATTGTTATCCATTCCTACTGTGATTATCTCACAGGGCTCTTCTGTTTCTTTTCCTGTCTTAAGGTTTGCAGTCCTTTCTCCTTCACTGCTGCAAACAAAGCAGGAAGCACTAACTAAACACATAGACATGATAAAAGGACACCACTGAACTATACAAGCAATAATGCCTGGCAGATGGTCCAAGACACTAATTAGAAGCCAGTTTGGCAATCGGGAAATATTGTGTGTGCGTTTCCCTCCAGTATCTGTCCGTACCTTTGTGCCTCTCCGTTTCTTTTGTCTCCCTCCCTCTTTTTTTCTTTGTGTTTTGGCTGTTTGGTGCAGGTTGATGGCAGACAAAGAATTGGCTCTGCTGCTGCTTGCAAAGGGACAGCAGGCGATTTATGGGCACACAGCGTATAATACGCCACACAGCTCCTCGCAAGGCCGCCGTTCATCACGCTGCAGCATACATGTGCCGCGACAGGACACGGCATGAAAGGCCCCGATTCTCTGGGAAATTGAGAAATGTACCGTGTGAACGTCCCTATCATTCAGAATGAATACATCTCTTTTTTGCGTCTAATTTATCTCTCAAAGTGCAGTAATCTTCAAAAATTAAAATATTACTATCCATCTGTTTGAAAGTGTAAATCCACCTAAATATGCCTTCATTTAAATGCCAACCTGACAAATGATTTAGTAAAGTTAGACTTTAGTAAAGTTAGGGGAGCTTGATTAAAGATTGACTTTATCCATCTTAAATGTGTGCAAAATAACAAAATATGGACATTTGGTGATTGTGTCTAGAGATCAGGAATCTAGTGATGTTAGACGGACCACAGGAACCAAACCAGGATATTAATCTAGTATTTAAAGGTTCCCCACAGGCGTTTCCAGTCATCCGTGTTGCATATTTCCATATTTCTGCTCAGGTTTTTATGTGCTTACATGCAGACTGGATGTCACCATACTCCAGGATGATAAAGGGGTCATGTGTCTCATCCTTAGGGTGCGGTTATACTCAAACAGCAGGTTGTAGCACCTATAAAAGCTCCTTACCCTTCTATTGAAAGTGTAATTTACAGGACATGGCAGCGTAAGTGTTCAGGGCCTCGATTGTGGTGTTTGTTGTCATGTTCAATCAAGCAACATTCTCTGTAACTTTGAGTGATTTCATGGGAAAAGGGAAAGATGTGGATGTTAAAAATGGATGAAAACATCCAAAAAAAACTTTTAGGAAAAGTGGATGAGGTGGGGTGAGACCAGGAATCAGGCCTTTGCTGTGCGTAAATAAGCAAAATGATCTTATTGACAAACTTTCAACTACATTTAACGGTATCACAGGCGTTTGGTTTGGTCACTGTAACGTTCACACGGATGCCTCTGTGGACTGTGGCGTTTCAGATAATCCCTTAGAACCTCTGCAGGATGGGATTTGACATCACTTACACATACAAACTCATTAATAACACAGTGCACTCACACAACCAATATAATTATAAATAGTTGCCTACTTACAATTGTGTGCATTGTAAACGGTTGGTTTATGTGCTTGTTTCCGTGTTTGCAGGTGGTTTTCTTGGGTGGAGCATTCTGCAGACCTGCTAGCCCTTGTTGAAATCTGTACAACAATTGTTACCTGAAGTAATAAGATGAAAATAAGCTAAAAATCAGTTTAGACTGTCAGAGTTTGCAGGTTTTTCACTGCAGCAGCCCTTTCACATCACGCGTGGTCATCTGAGTGGATACTAGGAAATACCCATAAATGGCCCATTGTTTGTCTGTGACCCCCTTTTCAGCGTGAGAATTCATCACTACATCTATGAGGGCATTTTTATATTGAATTGTCATGTAAATTTTAGTTGACCCCCCCCCCCCCACACACTTTGACTATTGGCTCTAATTGGATTGTGTAGAAACTTTGGCATGAATTGAATTATCTATCGACAATAGAATTGCAAGGAAGAACAGGAACAAGGACATGTTTGTGTATAAAATGTAGAACGTTTTGTGGTGTCCCCCAGCCCCAGGCAGAGAGAGCTGGTTTGTCCCGTATCATGTCCCTGAAACATCAGCCCTGCACGGTCGGTCTGTAGAGAAGCTTCTGATTTTAAATCCCAGTGACATCACAGGTTCTGGGACTCGCTCTGTGACTTTTAGCTTTGGTGAAGCAAGTTTAGAGTGGAGGCAAAGTTGACAGTGGCAGTGAAGCATCAAGAGTACCGGGGTGCATTAAAGGAAATGATCAACAGCTTTAGAAGAATCTTATTAATCAGTAATCAAGCTGTCTTGGAAATTTAAAGTACTAAAGTACTGACGGGATTGAAGTGCTAAACATCTTCGTAGCAGGTGCAGGGAGGCGTAGAAGGTTAAACTGCAAGAATGACAGAACGTCCAATTAAATGTAATGTAATGTGAGGACAGAGGACAAAGTATGTAATGGTTGATAGAAACAGGCAGACACAAATTAGTGAGACTTTTGATATTTAAAACTGTTAAAAATCAAGGTGCCTTTTATTGTGTGCTTATGAAGATTAATGATAGCAGATTAAAAGTGGATATTAAATATATTGAGTATTGAAACAATTTATTCTTTATAGTAATTTGCCATCACAGAAGCACTTAATGAATCTTACCTATTTATACACACACCTTAAAGCATGACTAATCAATCAGAAAAATGTCCACATTTGGATCCGTCACATTTCTCAATCTGAAGTAATTCTGCTTCCAGGAGGCTTCCTTGCCTCCCAAGCATTCCTACAAGGGAGGCTCCCATGGGGGCGTCCATCCTCTTAATAGTATCTGTCTGCTGGCCATTAAACTTGTCTGGAATAAATTTGCAGCACTGCAGTTAGCTGTAGTGAGTGGATATTTAATCTAAATAAAATCTAAATGAGGTAATCGTATTTAATTTGGAAAGAAAATCTGAATTGGAAGACATTTCCAGAGCAGATGGTATCATCAGAAATCTGACTTTTCCAACTTGGTTCTTTATTTTTCCTCCTACATCGTTACTTGTGTCCAGGATAATCAGTGAGGTATTTTGAAGTAGACAAATTTTTGTATTTCGTAAAATCTGTTCTCTGCAATAAGCACTTATTATCGGTGAAAGTCTTTGAGACCTGCATCCGACAAAATGTGGAGAAAAAACCCCCCATTAAATAATATATTGAATTCATTATAGATACTTGTGAACTTGGAGCCTCAGTCCAAGTGTTGACACAGAGTTCTTTTTAACCTCACGCAACCTGCGAGCACAGAGAAGGTGTCTTAGCTAAAGGGAACTTATTAGAAGATTTACCTTTCCCGCCTGCAACAAAGGATTTCAGTCCATATAAATCCTCTTACAAAAAGGGAGGAGTCCTTTTTCAACCCCTTCAAAAGAAGTGGAGCTTTTCTTCTCAGATTTGTCTTCTGACTGAATCGAGATATGTACTCCCACCTTTAAAGAGGCCGCGGCCCGTTTCACCTTTCGTCCAGCTGCGTGGTAGTGCATCACCTGACGCACGCTACATACACACAATGTGCCATGTGGGAAGAAGAAGTGAAGTGGTTGGATTATTATTCACCATCACCAACTTAGTCGGTATTTCCACATAAATTATGAAAATTGATCAGAAATGTCATTGTGACCTTGGGTGCTCCTTTCTAACAAAACCTCCACTCTCTTATCTAAATTCTTAATTCTCTTATATAAGACAGCCTTTGCAGAGCCAGGTTTCATGGTTTTAAATTCTGCATATCTGCAAACTTTTAAATATATGCCTTTAAAGCACTGTTTGTTGCCTCAAAGGTCCTAATTATCTTACCTAATTATATATTTGTTTTATGGAGAAAAAAAACGTTTATTTCTCAGTTTATTTCTTTCTTGGAAAATGATGGAAAAAGTCAAAAGCTCTGGAAAATTGTGTGCTGTCCTGAAAATGATTTCAACCTTTCTCATATTTCCCTCAAGCTCAGCATAACTTTCTATCTGTCAAAGCTGCCCAGCTGAACAACACAGCCAAATGAAAGGGCTTATTTTTGTTCCAATGTTAGTTTATTGATAAGAGTATTATATCGTGAAAGGAAACGCTGCAAACATCCCCACAAGACCCACATGGATTGGTCAGATGATATAAAAAGTTAAGCGACTTCAACTCTATAATGAAAGTTATCCATTATCCTTCAACTGCAAATATTAATTTGGTAGTTTTGATGATTCTATTATTCCATGATCCATGTGTTGTATGATCCAAGTTACAGCCATAGACTGCACACTATTTAAATGAGAGTGTATGTTGAAAAGCCATCTTCCTGGTGGTGGTTTCGGCGAGGTTCTGGTTCGTCTCATCCATCATGTCAGAGTCGCTGCTGATCTCTGTGTCCGCTGTGAAGTGTCAAAGTCAGAGGTAGGATTGCTGTGATGTGGAGCATGATCAACTGCGTTGTTTCTGCACGCTCTATTTGTGCCATTGCTTCGTTCTTGTTAGATACTTCATTAATCCCCAGGGGGCAACATTGTGTGTAGCTGCAGCAGTGCAGTAATTCAAATAAAAATGCACAATATGCATATATTATACATTGTTCTTCCTGTCCACAAATCCGCCCAATTGTGTAAACTGTCACATGGTGTTTATTAATGGAGAAGCAGCAGTATTTTTAAAATCCTGTACATGACTCACTGACACTCAACCGACTTCTGACCGGTAGCCATATTATTGGATTGTTACTTTGTATTAAATGAGATGTATGAGCCAAGGGAATACCTTATTATTTTCAGGAGGGGCAAATTGTTTTCTAGAATAATTGATTAGCAGTTTGGTCTATAAAATATCATAAAACTGTGAAATGCCCATCGCTATTTCTTTGTGCTCAAGTATGTATAGTTATTAGGATTTTCAGTCTATTTCAGCAGAAGGCAAATACAGCCTTCACAAATTTTCAGTTATTCTGCCGATTAGGCCTATTAACTGTTTAAATTGATGCCATAGCAGCAGCTGCCTAAAAAGTACATATCATGTTGTCCATAAACATGAATAGAAAGCGTATCACGCATCATGTTTTTTTAATGATTCAGTTAGAAATAAAAGTCCTTCTGAAAATCCTTTTCCAAATCTGTCACCCATAAGCAACTTAGTTTTTGTTGGGCCTGCTGCTTGCTGTGATCCCAGATCCCAGAGCATTGTGATTGCATTACATACATTTTGACATTCTTGTGCTCGACTCGAGTGTGGATTTCAGAGGGGCTCCTTGAAGCTTAACAGGCTTATCCAGCCCCGTTATCCTCATGCCTCCTCCAACCTCTGCTGCACCGGAGCCGAGATCCGGTCCGAGTCAGAGCCTCGGCTCGCTGCCACACTGGTTTCCATGTGGTTCCTGTTCGGTTGAGCTCGTTGCCGGCGCCGCACGCCACGCGGGATCAAGTGAGGGTTTCATTGCATTCGTTGGTGCGGTGGACAACTGCTGCAATATGTTGTGTCACTTAAGGGCCTTTTTTGCATCATGTTTATGTAAATACATTTAAATACCAATTTGGTTTGACGCGGAATGCAGAAGTTATGTAGCGCTGAGAATTTGATTGACCTTATTCAGCTAGAAAATGCAGAGAATGTTTCCTTGATGACGTTGATGTAAAAAGGTTAAGCAAGAATGACATTTTTGGTTAGTCAATATTATTACAATAACACACTATTCGGAGGTTTTGGGCTGCGCGCATTTCAAAGTCGTTCTTTAGAGATGGACTTTTGAAAGAGACTGCTTTTATCACTTGGAACAGAAATAGCAAAAGCTCTGTTGATATCCATACTGTTTATGTGTGGTTAGAAACTTAGTTACTTAGTAACATACTGTACAAAGCAGTTTTTCTTGGCATGAGGGATGCAAAGAAAAAGGATGCTATGCCTTTATGGAAGGTTTGATTGAAATTCAATAAACAGTTGAATTACATTAAAATACCGCAAAGAATTTGACAGTGATATTGAAAATGTGCTTCACTGTGGGAATAGTAAGACCTCGCGCTTGTGCGGTAGCTCAGCACAGGTCAGATAAGACACAGCTGGCACATTCAACATTCTGTCAACCAGATGAGCTTTGGCGTCCTCCAAAGTCTCTCCGAGGGCCCAATTACAAAAGTTAGAGGTAAAGCCATGTGATTTTTCCCAACAGTGATAGCAGAGTGCTCATTGCGGTCAATTTATTTTTCAGACTACCACAGGGGACCGAGCTTTCACCTCAACTAACCTACCTGTGATGCACATGTCTTTGAATAGCAGACTGCCAGCTTCAGCCCTTCTAGCGTCACTCTGCAATTACTTTTTAATGCTCTTTAGTTTATATTACTGTATTATGTGAGGCCTGCGTGAAGTTAAATCTGCACATTATGTGAAGCTTGCATGAAGTTAAATCTGGACATCTCATCTCACTCAATGAGAGTAAATCTCTATAAGATCAGCAATGCTTGTTTATGGCAGGAAATCTCTCTCAGCTGGCTACTGACCAGCCCCCAATTTGTGAAAATAGGCACTCAACCTTCTATTCCTATACTTTTCTAATTTGGGTCGAGTATAATCATTCATCATGAACCCGTACTGAAACAGCTGCAGCATATCACATTTATATGAGGCTTAATCACCCAGCCGATTGAACGGCATTAAAATGAATTGTTGTAAATTATATTTTCTTTCCCACAAAACCAGAACAGATGTGTTTTCTCTAAGTGTCAAGATCTGTCTTATTAAGGCTTTCTGTCACTGTGAGATCTAAGAAATGAGATCTTATTACTGCCACGCGTGTGCCGGTTGACTAGTGTGATACCCGTGACAGGACTTCAACGCCACACGCCTGCATGCATGTGCGTCCTTATGAAATTAGAAACTAGAGGTCAAAAGGGAACCATTGCTTCTTTTTACCATTTAATCTTTTTCTCAAATATAACTAAGGATGAGACCTTTATGAAATCCAGTACATAGTCCAGTTCCACCACCTGTCATTTCAGACCCAAAAGCCATCAGATCTCCAGCATGCAGCTTAACTCCTCCAGTTGTCCCCTGCCTGCTCTGATATGCCCGGCCCCAGCAGCTCCCTTTCCCTCTGTGTATGAGGTCATAACAGGACAAGAAGGCCTCGTTTGAAGAGGAAGTGATTATATGTGTGGGTAACTGAAACAAAGTGTTGTTTAATAAAATCATGTGGGTTATTGTACAATCTGAATAATAAAACGAGAATGTAATCATGTTATTTCACTTATATGGGCTTTTTTTGGCGGGACAGTAAATGTATTTACTGCTACTTTCATCTCTGCTGCTGGCACACGGTCGCTCTCTGCTTTCAACCTCACGGTTGCCTCTGGGCTGGCTGCTGAACTGAAAGATGACTTACTTTTCTGGTCTTTTAATGGGACCGCAATCGCCTGCAGAGCCCTAACCGAGCTCTCTGACTTCCAGCCTGACTGCCCCATGCAGGGCTTCCGTACATCAAAGGAATATCTCACCTATTTTTATGTACCATTAATCCGTGACGATCAGTGCATTCCGAATGTTATTTTGATATTAGAATGTACCGAGCGTCCCTCCATTTAGCCCGTCATTATCTAATGCAGGAATTTATTCTCCACAGGTTATAGAGAGGAACACTACCGTGATACATTTTTTAATCATTGCTGAAAATATAAATTCCATTAAGGAAAGCTTGAGTTGAGCCATTGATAAAGTTCTTAATTCCGCCCGTGCTTTTCTTTGTGTGAATAGTCACAACATCTGCCGTGGAAAGAGGTTTCTGGAATATAAAGGTGTGTAAATCAGACTTTCCACAGCAACAGGAACATTTTTGCGATCCTTGTCCCTCACACCAGTTAGATTATCACTGAAAATGTCCTGGAAAGTATATAACTAGGAGACTCTTGTGTCAGAATTTGGAAATGGCTAACTTTAATAATTAACGACGGATTACTAAACATATTATCATGCATGCTAACTAAGCGTGAGTAAGACTGAGGAATCCCGGTCCAACCTTTCAACTGAACCTCGTGTTTTCTGAGTTATAGGATACGATTGTTTTTAGGATACGATTGTTTTTCTCTCGTGCAGTCTACTTTCAGCGCTGTAGTACACTGAAAAGGGTTAAGTGTATTGATCTTCTTTGCCTCAGCGCAGTAACCGCTGGTAGTTTATCCTCCTCAGCTGGAAGTGTCAGACAGCAGCATATTAAATTTCCCCCACTTTGCTGATGATGCTATGTAATATTAATATTAGATAGGCCAGCAAGCCATTACATTCTCCAAAGGTCTGTGCATCTTCAGAATATATTTAAATAATAAATATATTCTGGAATAAATATTTAATTTATTTATTCTTTCCTTTCACGAATGTTATTTGAAACAACCCAAAGAGTGTTACTTTGTCTTGAGGGATTTCATTGGTCTGACTGCATCCCCTTGTTTCTATATAACAATATATTTATAAATATACATTTTAAAAGAACAATGCATTTGATTTACTAAAAGTCAGTCATGGCTTTTCTATTTTCAACTGCTGATTCAGTAATTGTTGAAGCCTGGCACAAAGAACAGCACATACATGAAATGTGCTATTGTGTTATCCTCAAAACATTCCCATAGATGTTGCTGTGCCCCATCTTAACATATGTTTCATTGTCAATCCACAGTAAATAATAGTTTGCTAAAAACTTTTGAGTATATTTGCTAGTGGAGCGCGCAGCGTCATAGTCAGCACTTTAAAAGTAATTAAGAAGTTAGTCATTTCGGCAAGTTAGAGGACCACAATTCATAAATGTGATATGTGCTCGACGATAAGCAAAATGTCTGACTGATCTTTGAGATATCCGATTGATTATTTAGTAGCATAATTGTTATTCTTATCTTTTTTAGATACTAAGGGCCCAGAGCTGTTAGTTCAGCACATTTGGTTCTACATTTAGGGACTAATGACTTCTTCACATCTCAAATGTACTCATTAGAATATTTGGGAACCCCTTTGTGCTGATTATTTATGTAACACAGCAACATTACACTGTTCAATATTATCCGATCATATCAAAATATCATCCGGAGGACTGTGTTTACATAATTCATTCACTGAATTGTGTTTGCACCTTAATCTCTGACTTCAAACAATGAGGCTCAAAAATCAGTAAAGTTTGGCTGCTGCCAAAGCCATTTTCGCCAAAAGGGTTTGAGTCAGCAGATGTGATCCGTCATGTGAGAGCTGGGCAACGTGTACCCTCTCACACCCCAAAAAGCCCTAAGTAATGGCTGAGTGATGGCAGTGCCTGCACGTCAAGATACAGACACGCTCAATGAGAACGCTCATGCTAATAATGGGGAGGGACAGAAAAGAATAAATGTAATGTTAAGTGTTTGGCTATTCATGCATTTCAATACACATCACTATAATGTAGCTGCATGTAACATCATGTCACCGAATGTTAAATGAGGCGATAGGTCAAACACGGCAGCGAGGACAGTGTAGAACAGCCTCTGTGAGCGGTGATACGAATGGACAGAGGACAACAACATGACTGCATGTGTCCAGAGCTGCGTCGGGACAGAAGTCAGTGTGTCGAGCCGGGAAAGACAAAGATCCTTAGCATCCTCTGATGAACTGACTTGTATTTCGAGCAAGAGAGACAGAGACACAGAAGAGGACAGAGAAAAAGGCTGGTGTCAATCTGAGGACGGCGTTGATATGATCGCTAGACATTTTCTCCTCACAAATGTGTGCATTTACATAATAGTGCCTGGATGTAAACACTCTGTGTATGGAGTGAAGTCCTCAACCAATCAATCAACAATCAGTAGAAAGGTTTTTAGAAATCTTCTGATATACATAACTAGAGAATTTAACAAATGCACCCAAAATGTTCCTATAGTTTAAATGTTAAAATAAATGCCTTGCTGTATATTGCATTCTGAAGGAAATACTTAAAAGTGAGTCTTTATAACATTTTCTAAATAGTGCACCATGTAAGAACAAGTTATATTTACAAGACAATGGCAAATGCTGTAGTGTATCGTATAGCTAAGTCATATTATCAATAACACAAGAATATCTATCTAGTTAGCTAATATTATCCACTATGATCTACCGGTGATACCAGCCCGAATGTTGCTGTTGCAGCAAAACCCTTTAGTGTGTTGAATAGAGCACAGGTGTTTTATTTGTTATTCATTTGTTAGGAGAAAAGTTTCTTCTTTCAAAAGTTACGGCCTGGTTTCAAACTCTTCTTGGTAAAATAATGATACGGTCTCCCTGGAAACAGTCAAGCCGGACCGAGATCATACGGTGGGATTGTGGTCAGGAGTAACAAATGAGTGGATCACTTTTTACACCATGTAGACTTCTCTGCATGCTTCTGGGGTTAAGTGCTTGCTGGGATGCTGTCCAGCCAGCCGATGCGTGTCACAGTCTGCTGAGCTGTTTGCACCCTGTGAGAAAAAAAAGAAAGCACGGTGCTGAGAGTGTGACTTCCTCCCTCCCGTCCATACTGTCACCTCGGCAGGGCTTGGCATCACCGCCACCATCCTCTTCCAGCCCTGCACCAAACACAAGACACAGAAGGTATGTGCAATTATGTTAGGATGCTTTTTTTTCTCAATTAAAATGACCCCCTCCGTGGACTTTCTCCATTCTGAAATTCTTAGTTCTAACTTCAATAGAACAAGAACCGCTCAAAGCATTCTTGTGCTGCCTTCCGTGAAGAACCAGAACATGGCAGGGACTTCTGAGGCATTTCCCCAGAGGCACTTGACATGGCTTCTTGAATTTGTTTCCCTGCACCCCGGGTGCCATCCACCTCACTCCAGAATTATTCCCTCTTGTTTACCATTTGCCTCACACACAGAACGGCTCAAAGAAAAAGAAGGAGTTGCAGCGCATAGCAAGAGTGGAGCAGCGGTGTCATGTCCGTGTCTCCGTGGTAGCTGGTGGTTGTGCAGAAGGGTAAAACTAGTGTGGATACAAAGTCTGTGTTTCGCGTGTGCTGATTGCACAATGTTGAAAATCTCACGGCTGAAGAAATACGTAAAAAAAAGCAGAGCAGAGATGAGCAGAGTGTCCATTTCTAACAGGAGTTTATCATCGCAAAATAGACAATAAAGAATCAATGTTTGGCTGTGCAGCATAACTTTGTTATTAAACAGACCAGTCAGTGATTAAGTGGGTTTTAAGACGAGAATATGTTGGTTTGCAGTAAATGATAATTATTTTCATGATCTATTAAGTAGAAAAACAAATTTTGAAGAAAATTTTCCATAACCCAAAGTGACCCCTTAACCAGCATCTTTGCATTATGAATCACTAAAACAAAGACTTGATTATGAAAAAGGTTTACATTTCCATCATCCTAATTGATTTACTTTTCATTTTTGTTCCACTATTTCTAAAATATGATCCCTGTACCTTTAGTAAGTATCCCAAAACCCTATTATCACTTGTAACGGAAGTAACGTCTTCTGTTATTTTGCTTTCGAGGCCCACCTGTATGATTCCTCGTTCTAAATGGGGAATCATACTGGTTGTAAACAACCTGCTTGTAGATGTTTCACTGCAAATTCAATAATTTTCTCATTGCCTCATTGCCCTTCAGCCTCTGCCACTATCCCGCTTTATCTGCACATCTTCCCCTCTTGTCTGTTGTTAAAATCCTCCCATATGCTGAGCTCTGTCAGAGCAGGTGGCAAACCACAGGTGGACCCCACACCTCCGCTCGGACTGCCGACCATTCACCCGCCCAAATTCATCTCACCACACTGAGCACACCAGGTAGGAGAGGGATGTGGGCCAGGAGGCTCTCTTCTCATTCAGATGACCAAGTGGTTTGACTTTTTAGAGGCCTTGAAGAAGGACACAATACCAAATTGAAAAGTGAAGAATACATCTCAATTCTTCCGCCTCTTTGTTTTTTAGTCTTTTTAAAGAATGGATAGAAAACACATTATCAAAAGGATCATGTCAGTCCTCTGGGACATTGATGACATATAACAGCACATTGAGAGTTAGTGACCTGCGACATTTATATTCTATTACAGTTTACCTTTAATGGCTTGAAAATATCTGCGTTTTTCTTTTTTTTTTGCTATGGCCTTAACCTGCCAGCGTGTGAGTACACTCTGCCTTAGGCTAATCATCTAGTGCGATGCAGAAAACATGAACTCAGTGGCCTCAGTCATTTGCACAGTACGTGCCGGACGGATCGGAAATGTTCAGTTGATGTTTTTTCCTTCTTCACTCAATCAAGCAAACAGTATGCGTATAAATGGCTGAGATGTGAGTGTCTTTTATCACTTTGCTCTGCAGGTACATGTTTGTCATCAAAAGGTTCCCTCCGACACTGAAGCACTTGTACTGAGTGCTACCTGGTTGCGCTTCAACAGGAGAAACATGCTGAGCGGGTGGAAGGTGTGACAGGACTGCAAAGCTTTCCCAATAGATAAAAGGACCTCTCTCTGGACGTGTCGAGGGTGTGCGGAGAATAAAAGGAGGGAAGAGGACGGGGTCAGATGAGACAACTGCACGCCGGTCGGCTCGGGCGGATTAATCACCTCCAGCATCTTTATGACCTGTTACTTTATTGTAAACATCTCATCTCTCTGACTTCCTTTTTAATGAGGCATCGTTTCTGCAAAGATACAAAACACTAACATGCGTCTGTGTGGTAACCTACGTATACTTGAGCACACAGCTGTCAGCTCTCAAATAGCCGTGTTCTATTTTTTTCTTTTGGTATTAAATGTCGGCCTTTGGGACACAGAACTTTTTGTGATTATTAGAAAAACACGAGAAAGAGATTTTTTTACTATTTCGGACACCATCAACACCATCGGAATACTGGGGCGAGTACTGAATTGGCTGTTTCATTTGCTGGTGTGACATACGTGGCTGTTTGTCATGGCTTCATATGTCACGGTTAGAGGAGGTAATTTTGTGCTGACAGGCAATCGGCAAATGGAATGTCAGACTTGACAAGTTAATAGAGCAGCGCGCCACTGTCGTTTTACAAAGCTGACTGTATAATGGGTTTATAAATGTAAATAATGGCTTTAACAAATCATTTACTAATGCTTTCTATATTCATTCTGAGTCATTGGTGAGAATATCTTCATGCTTCTCGAGTTGTAGAAAAGTGCTTCGGTTGTTTCTTATCCTTCTCTTGGGTGACTTCCGCTTTTTGTTCATGGTGGAAGAACCTCCAATTTCTATTTGACTACTTACCTTCTGGAGCAATGCTGCAGATCATCCAAATCCATTCATCAACATTCACAGCTGCAGACTGGATGGATGAAATATCCTCCTTTATTGACGATGCAATAATAAATAATGTCAAAAATAAAAACCAGTTTGTCGTGCCCCTTTCATGGAACACAAAGACGCGTTACATAATTGTGTACAGCGGGGGGGTCAGAATACAAATAGACCTTTGTTGTCAAAACCATCAATATTAACCCGTCTTTCACTTTATTTTCTTTTACCAGAAAAATCCACCTACGTTGCTTCCGGCTCAATTGACCCTGCAGTCACAGCTGCCCCTGCTCATCCACTGGCTGACCTGTCCGTGGCGGAGGAGGTGCCTTTCTCAGCCGTCCATTCGGATGGCGACTCAGAGTCTGAGGGGGAAGGTTTGTCGGGGCAGCCCGCCTTTTCCTCCGTCTTAACCGCCATGGCGGGAACTCTCAAACATCCGCTGAGCCTTGATGAAAGTAGAACTTCGCCAACCATCACCAGGGATGAGACCCACACCACCCAATGGCCTTCACGGACCTCCAGCCGCGGCTCAGAGACGTCCTCCTCATCTGTCTCTGCGGGAGGCAGGATCACCCTCGCCAGCTCAGGTCTGACTTCCAGCACGTCTCACAACACACCGAACCACCGTCCCTCACATGTGTCCTTCAAGGATGGAAACAGAAACACCTCATGATTGACAGTATTATCTTCTCCATAGTCATCGTCGGCGTCTTCATCAGCTCCAACCACTCCCTCTCCGTTATCAGTGTCTGTATTTTCTCTATCCTCTTCTTTAGATTGGATAAACATAGCTGGATCCTCTGAAGGTCAAATGATTGTGTCCATCACCTCTGACATCATCACCAGCACACGTTTGGGGTTGGACAGACAGTCTAGCAACTCCTCCCGTGTAAAACAAGTATTGGAAAGAGCACTTAAGTGATGAAGCAGTCATTATATTCATTAGAGGATAGCATCTATGGAGTGAGTGGAGCATACATGAGGAGTGCAAGCACAAAAGTGATCAAAGCAACTTGCACCTACACATAATAATATACTCATAACCGTGGAGAACATCTTTGGGAGATTTTATTCAAAACGACTCAGGTCCAGAACCGAGGGATAAACTCTATCAACTAGTAATATTGAAATCAGCACCTCATTTCCCTGCAATCAGGAGAAACAAGCTGTTGAAAGGCAGCAGGGAGCTTTAAAAAAATCATGCATCAGCACTGCTGTCTGCCCATCCTAAAGGCTATTCAGTTTCTAATCATGTCACACAGCAGATGCTAAATCAAACATTTAATGCAGAAAAGGAAAACGCCACGGAGGGAAATTTTGACTGTAGTCAAACACAAAAGTGACACAAAAGTTATGTCACGTCGCCTCTGAGTTCACATGTTGTCAATCCGACTGTATCCACATCAATGACATTCAGACGGACTTGGACTCCATCAGGTAAAACGCATGTGAATCGGCCGTCACTAATCACTAAGCTAACACCAATCCACTCTGGCACGGTGTCCTGGGAGTATATGCATCTAATCCTGGTGATTTACTGACCACAGCGGGTCACGGCGGCACCACAGTTCCTGCAATCAATCAATCGATATATATTTCAACAAGATAGCAGCAGCAGAACTCAAATCCATATCCACTCCAGCTTTCCGAAACAATTTAGAACCTCGTAAAAGTCTTTCTCTTATGGACGAATTGAAAAAAACAAGCAGGCCATTTCTTTCTCCCTGGTCTGAAACGACACCGAGGGCAAACTCCACTTATCGCTCCAAGGGACTAATCACCAGTGTGAGAAGTGACAGATCAAATTTTGATTCAGGCATACAAAGAACCATTCCCTCCTCTGCTTCCTCTGCTGCAACTACTTCCTTCAGTCGTGGACAAAACAGCAGTGGATGCTTTAGTGCTATTTTCAGCGCTGGCACAGATCTAATGGCACCATATACAAAGTGGAAAAACCACCAATCCTGTGTCTTTTCAAAGCACTGCCTTTGAGTTAGAAGATACATCTAATGGCTTTGAAAGGGCAAATTCTAATTTGCCAGCAGATGGCCCATTCTGTGAACATCCACAGCTGCAAGACGCACAAGAGACCAATGCGCATAGAGGGAAACGGTTACCAGTGATCCAAATTCATTTTCACATGTTAATGGCACATCACAATATATAAAATAGAAACTGAATTTGTCCCACGCTAATTTCAGATCTGCGTTCACTGTCAAAGTGCAGTGAGGAGCCACTGCAAACACCGCGTGGGGTTCAGAGGGTGTTCTGCCCCTCTCTCGTACAACTAGTGACTCCGTAACATCTGCAAAAGATTCATCGCTTCAAGCGCAGACCCCTCTGGTAGATGTCGACTGTGACACTTTCAAACTATCCTGCACTCAATTTCCCTTACCTACAAATCCTCTCAGCTCAGTGACTCATAAAGCTTCATTGACATCGTTGTCATCATCGATGTTATTGTCACGCGGATGTAGACATTTTGTAGAAATTGTCACTAAAGTCACCCGTGCTCCCAGGCGCCGCATCATCATCATCCGCGTCTGAGAAAGCTCCATCTCCATCCGGCTTCACCAGCTCCGACCGCGTCAATAGATTCGGAGGTAAAGTGACTGAGGTGTTTGTTTATCCATACAGAGGCGGGGACGGATGAGTTAACCGCTGGAACATCAGGAGCGGTTACGCGCACTTTCCCCAAAGAAAAAGCAAGCGGTTTAGCGCCCTCTCAATCAGCCAGAATCCCCCTCTCTGCTGGGCCCACCGAGAGAACATCTCAGGTATCACCTCTGCACCCTCGACAGGACCCCCTGACCCACTCTGTGCAGCCCACCGCCACATCGAATCACCTCAGCACTACTGCGCCTTCCCCGAGCGTCACCGGCACCGGAACCACGACGTCGACCACCACCACCACCACCACCACCACCACCACCAAAACGCAGCCTCCGCCTGTGACCAGGAGAACCACCACCACCACCACCAGGACTCTAACCAGCAGGAGAATATTCACACCGCCTTTCCCCAGGGAGACCACCGGCATCTTTGTATCCCCTTTTACCACCACCACGGAGGCACCGCCGCAGCAGTGTAACATCACGGAGAGACTGTGGGTGAAAACAGGTAAACAATACTTCTCATCATACGTCTCATTATTTGAATGTATTACTACTCAAACATGTTTTGTCTGCCGTATGTTTTGGTTTGTCACCTCTTTTTTCTTTGTCTCTATGTCCCTCCTAGTTGTTTCTATTTATGTGAGAAGAAACAGGCTGGATAGTATTCAGAGGCAGAACCTGCGAAGGGGACTAAGTCAGGGCCTCCGGAAAGCTCTGAATGATACTTCTGCTCAAGCACAGGTCAGACTGGTACTACTACTTCTACTACTACTACTACTACTACTACTAGTATTGCTACTGTTACTGCTATCAGTAAATCTATACTTTCAAACTGTGGAGTCTCAACTAACCGGTGGTTATATACATGTTGATATTCCTCGCCAAAGCACATCGTGTGTGTACTTGTGGCCCGTGAATGTGTAATGTGATGCATTAACAGAACTGGCACTGTTAAAAACTCTACAGCCTTTAGTGGGCATAAACTCCACAAGGTGATTTTATGTTAATTTCACAAATGTATAAAGTGGCATAGCTGTGAAACCGTAGCCACACATTTAAGTGCCCATAATGTCGAATACTGATAATGTCACTTTGAACGGAAGCAGGTTTCTGAAACTAAAGGCATTATTCGAGGAGCAATCTTAGTTTACATACAAACATGGTAAGGTTTTCATTCTACTCATAATGCTTTTATTGTCTCTCCATTAATACACAAACACAGATTGAACACATTGGCCAAGTGTTTGCAATCTAAAACATGTGGCACCATTAATATGTGTAGTTAGAATAGAAATGAACAGCTGCTATCCTGAATATAATGAACAGAACTAATTGTTGCTTGATCCGGGTTTCTAACACTGGTGAACAATGAACGGCTCCTAACTGCCCTCATCAGAAATCCAGATGCTAGCAAGGACCCTCATGTAGGCTATTCAAGAAAAGATGAGGACTAATATAGAAATTAGGTTGACTCCAAATGTCCCTGAAGGCAGCGGCAGTGGTAACATATTTGAGTAACTGTACACTAAAACAAGATGTCGATTAGGACTGAAGCAGAGCTGTGGATGAGACTCTTTGTTCAAATTTCCTCATATTTTTTTATTTATGTAACCAGAATAGTCAGAATGAAATCAAAAGGCAGTTGGACACACTCAGCGTTTTGGAAGCGTTAAGTAAATCTGTGTGTGCATATTTCTGTGTGTGTGTGTGTGTGTGTGTGTATCTGCTTTCTGGTGAAATGGCATGTTGTATTTCTCAAGAGTGGAAGTATCAAATAATTGCGAGTGAGGCCTGTGTAATCATCCTGCCCACGTGAAGGTCAATGCTCTCATGTGTTCTTCCTCTTCCTCTCTCTCTCTCTTTGTAGTCTCTGAAGGTGCTTCACTGCACTCCCGTCACTCATTTCAACAGAGCTTTGGTTCCTTTTCGTAGCACTGTTCCCCTCATCCAATGGGACGCGAGCTGTCGGCAAGGGAAATCGCTTCTGTGTGTAATTATAGGTTATAAATGGTGGGGAAGAGAGAGATGTGCTGTGCTGATACTAAAAAAGATGATGAGAAATAGACTAAATAAGTTAATCCGCGAGGCTAAAGCCGATTCCAATGAGTATATAAAAGCAAACTATGTTTGTGTCGTGTACTCTCCAGTGGCTTGAGGCTTTTAGTGAACTGACAAGATCTGCCGGCCTAATCTGCTGGCAGTCTTTCACACTCTTTGAGACTGAGTAAGTGGGAGTGTTACCTATCTCTATAGCCTGCTGGAAATACAAGCTCTCAATAACAGCTTCAAATGGATGAGGCCTGAGAGGATGACGGGACAATAAAGGCTCTTTTCTCAGGCCTCTCTGGCAGAGTTGTGAGGAGGCAGAGTAGTAGAATACAGGCCCTCGATGTTCTACCCGGTGGATCTGGGTTCAGATAACAGATGAATGGCTTCAACTCGCCGACACACACATAGTTCCGCCACATCTGCCATCATCCCTTTTTCCGGTTTCCTTATGCGTGGAGTTCACCAAAAAGTCCAAATCTCACTGACAAACACATGTAATGGTCTTGCATGCACACACACACACACACACGGTAACAGAGGACACACATTGTGTGTTTCTCAGTGCTACCTGGCCTCAGTTATAAGTGAAGGAAGATTCTTTGTCCCGAACTCCCTATTTAACAGTCCCTCCCATGTCTCTCTCATCTTTGATCTCTTCCCTCTCTCCTTCAGCCCCCTCTCCTCTCTCCACCTATCTGTATTCCATAATCACTTTCTCTCCTGTTGCTTTCATTAGCAATCGGGTGGAATTGATTTTGAATGCTTTGGATGTTTTCATCAGTATGGTAAGAAAGAAAAAAAAGATTTTTCACTGCACATTTGCCTGATGACATTAATGATGGTAAAGCCTATCGTGCATAGAACTTGTAACTTATCGTGTTTCCCATCAATCTGACTGAGTCTGCGGTTAGCGGTGATCGGAAGGTGAATCAGGCTTGAATCCTTCAACCAGTGGGGCGTTATCACCTCATGTGCGAGGTGTTGTTGTGGTATCACGGCTGTGACTAATGTTTGTGCTGTTGTACCTCCCTGCCTGAGGGTGGTGCAGTTCACCCTGTTTCTGTGTGTTCGGGTTGTTGCATTGTGGGAGATTGGACTGGAGATTGCGGGTGCCTGCATTCAAATTGGACCTGCTGACTTTAGCTGTCACTCTTGTCTTCTCCCAACCAGTCTGTGCTGAACGGCGGAGAGCGTTGTTGATCCCGTGGTGATCCACTGTTCAAATTTAGTCTAAAAAGTAGTAGCCCCCTTTGTTCAACCTTTCCCCCTGTGCATCAGTTAGGGATGAAGGTATGCATGCATGGTAATTGTTTTCCTGAGGATTGTTTTGTTAATTCTCTTGGGCCCTGCTCCCCCTGATGCTTATTCTCCATTGTGATTAAATCGATACTGTTGACTAATGGCAGTGGGACTTGTGCAATTCTCCTCTCTACTTGATCCTCTCAGGTGGAGACAGTATTTGGTTCTCCCAACATGACGGTGGCTTATCACGTGACTGGAGCGGACATGGTGTACCCTCCTTCTGTGGTGCTTGAAGGCTTGGACTCTTATGGCCGTGATAAGCTGATTTCAGACCTGCGACAGTACCTCCCCATGGTAACAGCCCTGCCCCTCCCAGTTGCATTATGGAGATCCAGCCCAGCACCTGGCTTCCAACTGAAAACAGGTCAGCTGGTGTTCAGTCGGAATGAAGAAAATAAATAAGTCAGAGATCAGCTTGAGACTTGCTGCTTTTGTTCCTGCTGTGATTGTAAACTGGGGCAAATGTTGTGGAAACGAGGTTTGAGATGTGATTCAAACATTTTCTTCTTGTGCTGCTGCCCCCCCGGAGGAGGGAATGACAGTATTGTATGTATACATAACACATTTAGGTACATAGGACCCAAAATAATGTATGTCATATCCCCGGTCTTCTCAGTACATGCAGTGCCAAAGGCCCCAAAAAACACAATATTTTAGCCTGCTGAAGATTTCCTTTTAATATGTAATGAATTATTTTGCCTGGGTTCAGTTTTGTGAGCTCATTTTGTTTTTGTGTTCTAGTGCTTCAGTTCGTGGGAGCGGGCGATGACCCTCGGTCCTGCCGCTTCTCTCAGATGATGGAGCAGAGGCTGGAACGGGTGTTTTCTGAAGCACAGGCCAAAGTGCTCAACGCCTACAGCAGACTCTCTGTTCAGGTGCTGCAGCGTAACGGCCCTGTAGCACCGCGTCTGTGCTGAAATGTGCGCGGGGTTATGGCTCGTTATACCGAAATGGATTCTAAAACATTCTAAGTCTGATTTTGATATAGATGTGATTTTACTATTTGTTGGGGGGGACAATGACATATACAGTACACAAAACCATCGAGCAGCCCGACTGGAAGGCTGGATTGTGAATAGCAGAGCTTGCTAAATATTGTTTACAACATCTTCTGAGATGCAAATTAATTATGTTTAGGGGGGGAATGTTTTTATTCATTTTAATGAGCTGCAACATTAAAGTGCATCCTATATTAAAACTAATTTGACAATAATGTACGGATGAAAATAATCAACGCTTACTGATGACCGTGCCAATTTCTAAGGCGATTTATAAGCCAATATTTGTTTGTCAACCCTATGATTTCATTTTGTTGTTTATGTTTTTCTGTCTTCTATTGTGACTCTGAGCGTGTACTTTTTCCATACCAGATGCTGAGTGTTTCCCAGGCAGCTGGTTCTCCTGCTGTGTCATTGGTTTACACTGTGAGGAATGGGACTGTCTTTCTTAATGGCACCACTGCCTCAAATCTCCTTAGTCAGCTGTCAGCTGAGCTGGTGGGCTACTTCCTCTTCTATCCACCACTTATGATTGCTGAGCGTAAGTTGCAATTTGTTTTCCAAAATACGTCTGTTAGTCAGGAGTATTTCATTAAAAACACCTTTGACTTTCTGTGGAAACCTAAAAGAGGTTCTATATAAACGTCTTTCATATCTTTGGTTATCCGCTGCACATTTAAGACCGGTCCGCAAAGTATTTTCTAACATGAAACCAGTTTGTGAGGCAAAACATGTTGAGGACCCCTGATCTAGACTTGGACTGTATAGAAACTGACAGAGGACTGAACTGCTTCTCTTGTCTGCTGCCAACTACTATTTACCTTATTTAAATGTGACTAATGACCAGGTGAACCGAATACGTGGTGGATGATCCACTTTCATTTAACACTTCAACACTTCACAAGTTCACGTGGGTCGCCTGAATATCCTATCACACAATCAACCAGCCTGCAATGGATTGTGGGATACTGAGGGCCACGGCAGAGACGGATATATGAATTTGAAGCTTGTTTCCTCTGAAACAAAACTTTCAGGTGTTGCATCCCTTAAATTTAGTCAACTAAGGCTTCAGTTACTGACTTTACCCAAACGTCTGAGTCCCGCTCCTCAAACAGGCCGATCCTTCCCTAGAATCAATATAGTTCTGCTCCATAGACTCGTTTTAGATTTCCTTTATTTTCCGGCTGGTTTTATGGATTTCAGGGCAGGAGGTTGAGCAACAGCCTCACTATAGGCAGCTTGGATTCGTACACTGTTTAAATCAAGATGAATAGGATATTTTCTAGGAAGCATTAGATTAAAATGTTATTGAATTTTGTTAGAAAGTAAAGTTACTCGCTGGCAGGACGGAGAAAACCGAGAAAGAGAGGGAGCCAACTCAATACCGACAAGGTACTCTAAGAGAGCCTAAACTGACACAAATAAAAATTGAGGAGGACAGTAAAATGAATTATAGTGTGTGTAAGTGATTTTGCTCTGTCTGTTTAGCAGACTCCCCATTAGTGGTATTGTACTGTTTGTTTGCACGAGGTGTGAGCATATGCTGGCAGCGGCTGCAGCCACACATCAAAGCCAATTACCGCAGTAAATAATTAATAGCAGGGGATTCTCGTACAACCTTGGGCTTTGCGCTGACAGAAAAGGCCAGCGATCTCACACCTCTCCGCAGACGGTTTTCAGTACTCCGTCATTCCTGTGGCGCTTGTGTGGAGACTGAGGCGTAGTTGCATATCAACAATTTCTCTCAGGTGGAAAATGAGTGGAGCCGTTTGTAATGTTTCTCCTTAGACCATGATAATAACTCTGATTCTTTTGCCCGATGCAAAATATTAACAATTATTGAAATAATAGTTTTCTATAAGCTTTTAACCAATTTTGGAATGACTTGTAATAGTCTGAAAAATGTCTCATCCGAGTTGTCGTAACACAACAGCGATGTCTGACGTTAAACCTCCTCGCGGACTTATGTACCATATACGTATAGACAATGTTGGACTGATTTTGCTAACAGCCCTGCAGCGCTCTCCATTAGCAATTCCAAAGCCCTTAGTTTTCCTCTCAACCTGCTCCCCCCTTCTCTCCTGTCATGCCTGAGTTTACATTTCTGCTGCAGGCCTGCTTTCACAGGCCAGTGATACAGCATTCCCCCAAACACTGCACCGGCCAAGAGCATACGAGTTTAATCAAGCGGGAAATAGATGCAAATTGAAACACAGAAAACCAGAGTTCAGATGGCTGAAATCTCTCCTATATTTGTCTGGCATGTAATCATAATGAGGATTTAAACTGAGATTTCAGCCACACACAATTGTTTTCCGCTTCTCCAAAGTAACGATTCAGAGGCTGTTATACACTCAGCCCAGGTTTATTTTCACCTTATACAAATGAAGCAATTGCATTTCAACATTGAATTGAAAATGTCTCCATAAGAGGAAGGAAGGAAATAAAACAGTTTTGTGAAGATACATTGAAAGTGTTTTGGAGATTAATCGTCAGGGCAAAATGATAATGTTTTTGTCGTTGCAGCGCTGGAGTATCACAATCTGAACACCTCCATTGCTACCAGAGACTTCTGGGTTATTACAGGTGGGTGTATAAGTATTACTGAATAATAATGAACACAAAACAACATCTCCAAAGGTACACGTTATATAGTTTGTTTCTTTTCTACTTCATGACACGAAAAATACCGGACCAGAAAGTTTATCCATGAAACGTACTTATACAATGGTGATTTCATACATACACTATTTATGGAAAATTAAACACACCTGCTTATGTTCATAATCTGAATTGCCTCCTTTCACAGCAGCAATGAGATACTGACTCCTTTATTGTTTGTTTTTTCGCCGGCCCCCGTATATCCCCAGCAACATGAATACATTTCCTAGGTTTCAAGGACGCACTCACTGCCATACTGCATAATAGATGGGCCTTTTGGATCAGGCTGTATGGCTCTTAACACTGCACTTACTACAACGAGAGGCCGAGTCAGATCAAGGTCACCCCCCATATAATGGGATTTACTCACACTGAACAAGACGTACAACCGGGATTATAGCTTTCTAAATGTTGACAAAACTGAACGGATTATATTTGCACTGTTGGATGTTTGACTGATAGGGGACAGGGCGACTCCAAAACGGGCTTTCAGGAAGCACCGGCTGGATCTGTCGTTAGTTTATGGAGTTGTTCTGGCTCACAACAACTTGCCATTCGAAGCAGAACAACATGAACTTCCTATAAGGGTGCTGCAGCCTGTGCACAGCTAGTGCTACTGCTCCGTTGGATGGCATAGTTATTGTCCACAGTAAATATTATTTTCCATTAAATGGGGAAACAGAGGAAGCTCAAATGTTGTGTTTTTTTGTCTCACACACAAACATTTGCCATTTTCTTCTTTCATTGACTTTCTTTCCTCCCCAACAATTTATTTTCTCTCTGAACAACCATATGGCTTTCCTCTTTCTTTTGTACTCATTTGCAGTGATCCAGGACGTGGATAACGCCAGCTTGGACGGACAGTACCAGAGCTTTGCCAGTCTAATGGAGCAGCGTCTGGCAGAGCTGTTTGTGTTGGCAGGTCAGCAGGGCACTCGCTTCAAACGAGCCACGGCTGTAGGCAGCTACACTGTCCAGGTAAGAAGCTGGCACGCAGGCCGTGAGCGATGCTAAGTGGGACTATTTAAGGAAGACCAAAAAGTCTGCGATAATAAGGGCGGATAAGGGTGAAAATAGGGAATCATTCTTATTCTGGTTTTTGGACACAGCGCTCTGACATTGGAGGTCAGAAGTCTAATGAACGCGTTGATCAATAGTTTTGTTGGCGTTTACAGTATGAATATTTCATGAGATTCACACTTTAATGTGCACGTGCTTGCATGATTACTTTTGGTCAGCCCTTGTTAATTAGGGAGCTCATCATCAGCTAATTGCTCATCAAAACCAGCCAGAGGGCGCATATTTTACTAAACACGTTCCCTATTCTGTCCATGTAGTTTTTCCTCTCTAGAGAATCCATGGCTAAATGCACGGTTTTTTTTTAAGCTTTTGTTTTCTAAAATGTAGGCCTCTTCTAAAATAAATGAAGCCAGTCATTCGATAACCGTTAATATTGTTATCCTATCAGATGGTGAGTATCCGTCGGTTGTCGGCGGTGAAGAATCCAGCCGAGATGACCTACTATGTCCAGAACAATGGCGTTCCTTTATCGGGCACGTCAGCCGCCAAGGTCCTGAACACAGTGGATTCTCAGACTGTGGCGCTCACGCTCGGCTACTTTGTCCAGCTGCAAGCAGAACGTAAGCACTTTCCAGCTGCTGACAGGGAAGCAAACAGACAGAAACAATGACAGACAGACTGACACGCAAACCGAACCACATGACCGGGCTGATGGGAGAGAAAGAAAAAAGTTCTGAAAGCTCTTTGCTCTCTAATGTCTCTGGAATGCTCCGGGCAGAACCATGTTTGTTTGGGCCGCAGTCTGCTCACCGCTAAGAGAAAAGGGATGAGGGGGCAGAGGGGCAGACAGGCCCGGTCAAGACAGCGGGAGGGACAGAGAAAGGATGCACTGCATTATCTTATGGATTAATGCCTACAATAGCGGAGTCAGGCACGCTGCTAATCACTTAGCGTGATTGTGAAGGGTCCTTCTGCATAGATTGGCGAGAAAAGTGGGCTGTGTGTTTTACTTGCAGATCAGATTAACTGTTAACATGTAGTGTTTAAAGTCCACTGAAGGTATAATGAAGTGACGATGGTGAAAAATGTTTTTCTTTTTTTTACAGCTGTGGTCAAGAACCCTCCTAATAACCTCTGGATAATCGCTGCAGTGTTGGCCCCCATCGCCGTGGTAACACTCATTATCATCATCATCACAGCTGTGCTGTGCAGAAAGAATAAAAATGACTTTAAAGCTGATGCCATCGGAAACCTAAATCCCCGAGCTAAGGTATCTATCCGTGTCTATCTGTCTTTCTCTGTGAAGTTTGTCTGTAAACATCTGTCAAAGGAAGGTTGTAACTAGAAGACATCTTGTGATTCAATCACTGTTGCAATTGTTTTTCAAGCTTCTCAGTTGCGCCAATTAAAGCTTTTCTTGGTTTTAAATCAGTGTAAACTGAATGTGTTTGGATTTACAACGGTCACCTTGAGCTCCTGAATGTACATTTGGAAATTATAAAAGTTATTTTATAATTAAATAAAGTTTCTGGTCCTCTTAATATGCATAATACTTAACTCTTAATATTAACGCATTGGTAGAATCTCCAAACACGCTGTCTGAAACATTTTCTTCTGTTTTCAGATGGCATATCGGAGAGATGTCGGCTATTATCACCAGGTATCTCCTTTTTTTATGTTTCCTCTCATTACTGATCCATGTTTTCATCTTCAGGGCTTAACAGTGTGATTTGAATGGGGTTTTGGGCAGACATCACTTATGAAACATTTGAACAAATCCTGCCTCGCTGATGAAACTAAGGAGAAACAAACCTTTCACTATGAGATTTTATTTCCTATTCTTCCTATAGAAGTCTTCCAATGGCAAACAACTACATTTTTCAGAGAATGATTGTAATGGAGTTTGTTTTTTCAGGTAGAAAGAGTTTGTGTACCAACACTGTCTGTCTGTCTGTCATGAGTAGATGTGTAAGTTGCATCAAGGATTTGGTCACATTGTCTTCATCAAAGTTGTCTCCACCTTCATGTCTTTTTCTTTGTTATGCCTGGCAGTTCCCTGCACAGTTAGACATCAGTGTTCATAAGAGGAAATGCAAAGTATAACACTCACAAATCCTTTATTTATGGAATTTAAGAGAGAGGGTAATCACACGTCTTTATTTAGCTGTATAAGCCCCTTCAGTGCTGCTTTTACTCCTGTTATTACTGCACACCAACAAGCTTAATTTAATTGAATATGTAATATAATTGGGTTGCTATTGACAAACCATAACATTGTCTAGTCAAACAAAACCAGCAAATATTTAGTTACTTATTTCTCATCAGCTATGAAGAATTCTTGAAATACTGAAAGTTAAATTGACTCCCAAAACTGTAAATTAGACGTTAGACGTGTCTCTAAGTCAAACACTTTTATCACAAAGCCTTGTTTGAGTTTCCACTACAACAGCACTTTTACTTAATAATTAAGACTGGATCTAAAGAAAATCTTCACCCTCTAGATATGTAGATGTCGATATAGATATGCTGTAGGAAGAGAAAGGATGCAGGTTTTTCAGTCTGGGGAGCAACACATATTGATTATGTACCATGGCTCAGCTGCCCTGATGTGTGTCGGACAATGTATGACATTGTGATGAGATTAATCTTAAATATTTCATTGTTTCATTTATTGGTTTTGAACTATTTGGGCTTTTTCTGTACACCCCCTTTTCAGCGCTTTGACACCCAGTGTTGTGTAGGACACCATGAACACCTCTTCCTCCTCACTCTTATCCTCAAAAGTTAAACTTCACTACAATAATTCTATGAAAGCCTGCAGATCTCATGTTGTCACCGCCCACTGCGAGTCCTTTCTTATAAATTCATTTGGATGAATATTTTTTCTAGATGTCAGTCTGCGTGACAGTTCTGGTTGGATAATGATGTTTCTTCTCTCAACCTTATGTCACTAAATGTCTTTTGAAAGAAACTAATCTTTCGTCTTTCTCTGTTTTAACTCCACACTTGTTCGTCAGCCGGTGCAGGGCTTCGACTATGCCAAGCAGCACCTGGGCCAGCAGGGGGGAGATGAGGAGACCCTGCCTGCCAGTCAGGACACCTTAGTGATGTCTCTACAAATCCGGGACACACCACTTTCACTAGAAAAGGCCCTGCAGCAAGACGGAACCGCCAATAAGAAAAGCCTCACTTCTGACAAACACAGGAGGTAAATTATATATAGACATATTGACTTAATGTGGTAATTTGTACCACACCATTTTTTATTCATTTTTACATGCATTTGTCTAAAGATTTGTGTGTGTGTCTAACTGTGCTTGTGGGTGTTGAAATATATATACAATAGCATGGGAGAGCTCAATTGTAGAAGATTTGTGTTTATAGTTAGCATACTAAACTGCATCTAAGGGTCGAAGTGAGTTATATACGATAATACTGCAAGTATTTTGCATGAGGATAGAAATTAATGGACGACTTATGATCAGCTAACGATTAGCTATTTAAGACAACGTTCAAGCTGTTAAGTGTGTCAAAGACTGATCAAATGTATCATGAAAGAGAGCACAAAGGAGCTAAATGGGACGCTCTGAAAAATAGGATTCACAACAATTAGAATGGGTAACAAACTCATATGTACTATACAAACTTTACATAATTGCACAATAGTATAGGTACAAGATACTGAGCTTATGTCGTTTAAAACAACATTGTCAGTGCTCTTCTGTCCCGGGATGATGCAATAAGTTCCCGTCCTAGTGTTGGTCCTCATTCTACCCTGATGCTGAGCGATGGCCGGTAACAGCTTGCTGTGTGGGCAGGTGAAATGAACCATTTCCTAGTCATTAGCACTGTTTCTAAAACGAATTACCATGTTATGTCAGTCTAAATTATTTAATCAAGGAACGCAAAAGGACGTCATTTGTCAAAGCCATGTTGGAAAATAAGATCAAATGTGACAGGGTAGGAAATCCATAGACTGGAGGTCCTTTGGCGGACTCGTGAGGCAGTAACATTTTTAATTTATCAAACTGTTGATGTATTATTGTAAGGAGATCATGTCTCGAGTAATTATTTACCGGTAATAGTTTTTCAACCAGCCATGTACAGCAATTTTATCCCAGCACACAACAGGCTTTTTTTCCACACATTTTTTAGAAGGCACAGAGAGATATTTACATTGTACATTGTATTAACAAGTTAGATATTCTGCAACATGTCCCAGGAATAATTCCAATAAAACCTAGAATAAATTCTGAGTGCAATTTGATTTTACGGTGTCACTCTTCTTGAATCCGAGACCTTTGGCAGACGAGCAAATAATTTATCAGTTGTGGGCTCACAGTTGTTGTTGACCGTAGAGCCAGTTTGGAATAACATCAGTTCCAAAATGCCTGTTGATAATCTTATGGGTTGAAGCCCTGAGGTTGCATTTTGATAAGTTATTGTTTTATTTAACTTGGTAAAGATTTAGGTATTATGACCTAAGACGGCTGTTATGCATGATGTGTACAAACAAATGAGCATGCATGCAGTTATGCGGTGCACTATCTTCTCTAAATGGCTTCTTCCTTCCGGAAATCCCCTCAATTTTACACACAGGTCATGCATCTATTAGCCTTTACACCCCAACACTGCATCAAACGTCCCCAAAGAGCAAATGTAAATGTAGCATTCTGTACACCTCCATTGATGAATAAACATAAGACGTCGTTGAGTGGAGCGCCGAGCTAGCGCTCTGCAGCACTGCCTCGACTTGAGGAGGGAGGGCAGCCGCTGTTCCTCTGCCTCGCTTTGCTGTTATCATTTTTGCCAGACAATTAGGGGATAGACCACGGTGCTTTGATGTCACTGTCAGCCCCGTGGTCCTCTGAGCCGCTGCTTGATCAGCTCTAATTCCAACTACAGTACAGCTTTTGAAGCTAGTGGAAAAAGAATCGGCAGAAGCAATTGTTTGTCCAATGAATGCAAAAACTCACACCATATGTGAACACACACTGGGTTTGAAACTAGAACACACATGGCTAAGAAGACAGAATTTAACAGACATATAAACCAACAATTTGTTTAATATATATATATATTTTTTACAAAATATACACCCATAAAATTGATGGAGAGGGGAAGGTGAGGTGGTTTAACGGAGGGATGACATAACCTGGCCGAGAGCCAAGTTCACCGCCTTATCCTGTTGCTATGGTTACTTGCAGCAAGTTGCCGAGTGAGGACGGTTCCGTCATCAGCAACGAATCAGAGAAGCTGAATTCCAGCCGGAGCTTGACGGTGCTGAAAGTCACAGCGCAGCAGAAACCGACAAAGGAGGAGACGTGCAAGAGGGACGGTGAGAGTTGCACTCTGATGAAAATACTAATCATTTATTTTACTGATTCTTTGCACACACGGTCAGGGGTCTCACAAAAATCTCCTCCCACTCTCTTCGCGCGAAGCCCTGCTCCAGTCTCTGTCTCTCATGCGGACAGGTACCCTGAGAAAAATGCACTGCAGCTATTTTTTACAGCCGGAAAGGTAGCCACTCAGCAGTAAGCAGAGATGGACCCGATGAATGTGCATGAGACATGATACAGTATGTCAGAGTAGTTGATGCTGTGACACTCCCTCATACATTCCCCATCGCAGAAATGCAGAAAGACCCTATGCAGTCAAACATCTTGTGCTATGCTAAGAAGCAGAATCGGTTTAAGTGAAAGCCTTTCACTGTTAACGTTCTCTGTCACTAACCGTTCCTCATGTGTTGGATGTGAGTGATTCATTGCTTGGGTGGGTTCAAGTGTGACAGTTTGTTCCCCTTTTGACTGACATTGTGCATTATGATCAGAGGTATTTGTAGTCTCTCTGTGAGTGAACTCCCTCTCTGTTCTTCAGATGCATATGACACCTCCTCTGGCTCCCTGCAGCTCATCTCCGTAAAGCCCACGGCAGGTCAGCCCCACTACACACACCCTGCGTCCTCTGACCGCGGCCAGGACTCAGCCATCGTCAATGGAGAGGTGATCCAAAAGCAGAACAACATTCAGAGAGAAACACTGACTTGCTTGAACATTAACTTGGGTCTGAATTCAGCTTCTCATCATGAGCGAAAAAGATCAGCGCACTATTTTTGTGGGAAAGTTAGTAGTTTTGAATTTCCACAGGCAAAATGTCATTATTTTTTTTTTTTATATTTTTCCCATTGGTTTAAAGTAAAAAAAAAGCTTCTTTGGAAAAGTGTTATTTTTCTGTCCACCAATCACATTTAAGCAACGTTTGAATCACAATGTTTGTTTGCTTACAGAACGTTTTCAGAACTATCAATCAGATCCGATTAAACCACAACCACACAGACCGTATGATTACTGCAGATTAGCAAACACTGTGAATGTAAGAATCTTAATGAATAATAACCAAGGAGATTTCCAGGGCTTTAATTAAATATATGAAATGAAATATAATTTATAATTTTTAAATGACTTATATTGCTTGTGGCATTTTGTGATTTCATTATGAAGCTTTTACCACTTGAACATACACATCCAATCAGGTGTTTTATAAAGTACAGTGTTTAAGTCTGCACAGAGATATTTCCTTGAGGCATTGTAATTAAAAGCATGTTTTCATTATGTAAAATATGTTTGAATTTTTATATATAAGCTCATGCAAGTATTATTCTCCAGAAAATTATTTAAAACAAACTGTTTAGTAAAAAAGTAAAGTACCTGTTATCTCTTGAAAATATGAACAGTTCTGATTGTGAACAGTTTAATTCACTACGGGTGTTTTTTTCCACAGGAACCCTCTAATTTTTCACACACAGAATAATACCACGTGCAGCAAGAAGCACCATATGCCTGTTGGTGTCCTGATCTCCTCACGTCTCATTGCATCCTGAGCTTTTTTTTCTCTGCAGGTGAACATGGCTCTGAAGCAGAAGTCGGACATTGAGCACTACAGAAACAAGCTGAGACTGAAGGCTAAGAGGAAGGGCTATTATGACTTCCCTTCTACAGAGGGCAGCAGCAGTGGTCGAGCTGTGCGGCACAGCCATGAGAGGGCAGCCGGTGAGCATGGCAGACCACTGGAGCCTGATGATGAGCGAGGTTCCACTTATGTCAAGTCTCACAGGAGGTGAGGGGAGAGGGGGGGAAAGCAAGTGGAACCTGGGTTTGGATGAGGGCAAACACAAGAGTGTGGGATTTAACTGCAGGAGTCATAAAGAGATGCAAGTGGCGCAGCAGTTCATCTTGGTGGGTTGGGGCTCTAACCATGGACAGTCATCCATCCCTGCTGCCTAATTAGCTTATACTGTAGATATGTAAACCTGTCTCCTCCAATGTTGTCATTATCCTGTCTTAGTCGGCAGCCAGAGACCCATTGGGCCTATCTGATAAATTTGATCCAAGTTCTGAGCTTCCATAATAGAGATAAGAGGATTGGCATGGTTTTGGTCCAATGCACTTGTTCTGTCCTGCTTCTGCTTCAAAGATGCACATGAAAAATGGAAGAAGTATATATATATATATATATGTGTCTAATGGAAGGAGCCTAAATATGTGTACATATATAGCTTTCACTCTGATGCTGCCATGAGAGTGAAAAACAACATTCAATTTCAGGCTTGCGTGTTGACTGAGTAGCGATGGGTCGAGTGTTTTTTATCAAAAATATAGATTTTTACCACTTTGACCAACATGCTAAGAGATCATTTCGGAGCAGGTTTGCTAAAATGCATCTTGTTCTTTGTCTCTGATTGTACATTGTAGTTCTGTTTTGCTTGATTCTTCATCAGTATTGAATTTACTTCAACCCTTGAGGAAATCCTCATACCTGGCATGTAGTACAATGATATTATTCAAACTGTTGCTTCAGCTCTCTTACTTGGGGTCCTTAAAAGAATCATATTTCATGTACTTTGTCTGCACAGCCAAAGGGAATAAGTCAAAAGCATTCCCCCATTCTGTTCTCCACCCCTCCGTTCTCACTTGCCCTTCAGTGGCAGGCACCCTGAAACTATGGCACAAAAGTAAGAAAGCTGAATTAAAATTATTTCAATGTGACTATACCCCCTGGTCTGATTTGTAAAAAAAATCTACCCTTTACTCCATTTTACAGACACTCCCAAGTAGGGCAGCCAGCGTATCGCAGCAGACAGAGTCTGAGCAGTCCCAGCCCGGGAGGGACAGAGATGGACCTGCTGGTTATGAGGGAGAGACCCAGGAGAGGCATCCGCAACAGCGGCTATGACGTGAGTCACATGGCGTCACCGCCTGCACCCCACAAGATGCAGTTATAATTCTTTACACCTTTAAAAACATGACAGCACCTACTCTAACGAAGTGATTGGCAGGAGAACCCTGTGATGGTGCTTTTTAAATGATATTAGGGGATATTAGATGGGCTTTGAACTCATTTTCAAATATTTATAATGTTCTGGAGATGAACTATTAAAATGCGACTAAATGGATGTGTTTGGTACCAAACTCCGAATATTTAAATAAAGAACCTACATTTTCAATGTAGTATGATGGAATGTAAAAATAGTAAAGATCCTTATCAATCAGAGCTTTCTTAGTGGAAAATCTCCATTTTTAAGTCCTGACAGTGAACTTGAAATCAAACATCTTTTACTCCGGTGTGGCGAGAAATATGTCAAAGCAAGAAGGAAAAGGGTTCATTCATAATTAAGAGTTAAGATTTATAAGCTCCTGCCGTTTTGATATGTCTCAGGATGGGTGGTTCATGCCTCCACGCTTTCATTGTTCCATTAGTGCTCTGCGTGTGGCTTTTTCTGTCATGAAGCCAGCAAACTATTATGTGAGCTCCGAGGAGTAATGGAGCACACCGCTCCTAAAAAGTATTTTCACACCAAGCTTCCTTTTCTAAAAAATATGAGGAGAGGCAAAAGTATTTCACTGAACTGCCGCTGACCTGCCAGCCATTTGGACCAGTCACATCAGGGGAAACACAGGTCTATCTATTGGAAGTCAAATGTCTGCTCCGAAAACCTCATTTCATTGGATGAAGAGACTATCGGGCGGCCGGTGCGATGCCGTAAGCAAAATGTGTTTAAACATGACAAGCGTCAGCAGAGTGTTGACAAGCTCTGTTAATTGGATTCTGACCTCCCATTGTCACGACGCGTGGTCTGTTTGCTGTTCAGCTCACTGCAGAATGTGGCGCAATAGGAGTACAAGCTACAAAGTCCTCTTTTTCACAACTCCTGGCCCTGTTGATTGCAATGGTGCTTGTGTGGCTGCAGGACCCCTCACTGCAGATGCAAGCCTCTGCAGCTCCGTGCTGCAGGGCGGGCTGATTTATGAGGTGCGCTACGCCAGGTCTCCTGTGGCTACCCTCTATTCGCACAGGAAGTAGAGCAGGCTCAACCTGTGTTCCTTTGTCGCTGAACATGAGGACTGGATATATTATAACAGAAACTGGGAGGTGGAGAAAGAGTACAGGTTATGGAAAGATGGAGACTTTTCAAAATGGGAAAAAAGAGGGTGAAACAATGGAGTGAGAGGGGAGGCAAATAATGATTGAATTCAATGAATATGGACAGAATTAAGTCTTTGTCCAACAATACTTGGCGTAACACGGATATAATATACCTCCAGCAACTGGTTGAATATTGCTGGATTGCTTACAGAAAAGTACGGGACGTATGGAAATCCTTCTAATTCAGTGGTGAGAGTTGTTGTTTTAATGTTGGTCCAGGTGTTAATCACCACCAGTCTCCCCAGGCGGTTGTCACTAGAGCTTTTCAAACAAACGCAATTGCTATAAAACGTCCATAAAATGTGGATCCCCAACCAACAATTTTGTCAAAAGTTTCATATCCCTTTTTCTTATATCCTAAAAAATGTCTTAAACTGTTTGTACGTACTGTGCGTGTTGAGTCTCAATGTCTTTGCGTATGTTTTTTAGACGGAGCCCGAGTTGATTGAGGAGACGAACGTCGACCGTCTGATGGGGCCACAGGGATTCATGTATGGCCAGGGCTTGAAAGGCCACTCGGAGACATCCACCCTGAGCTCTCAGCCGTCCATTGATGAAGTGCGACAGCAGATGCACCTGCTGCTGGAGGAGGCTTTCAGCCTGGCGTCGGGGGGTCAGTCCACATCCGGGAGACACTCCCATCACCACCACCCACCTCCTGACCACTACAACCCCGCGCCGACGCCCCTCCCATACGCAGACGTGGTGACCAGCGCCCCGGGTACGATGAGCTGTGGGAGGGGGGGCTTGCAGTGGGTGCCATCCTATGGTGCAGAGATGTATCAATGCAGCCTGCCCAAACCTGTAAGTGGGATGAGATGATTTCCTCTCTGCTATCAACTCTGTTAGGGGGGGTTTTGTAACCTGAAATGCCTTTCACCATCTGTTAAAGGCCTTTCGCTTCACCCAGCTTCCTGAGATGGCCATGGGCTCTCCTCCCCCTTTACCGCCTCGTAATGGACCACCTCCTGGGAACCCCTTAAGACGGTAAGAATGAATCTCACACACACACACAATACATATACATTCATTCCGGCAAACACAAGCATGATCACAGCGTCTCAAAACCCATCGATTAGTCTGAATTTTTCCAGAGTCAAATTCATGTTCAGGGACTAGATATTCACAAGGTAATGTGCTGTGGCCCGGGTGATTTAATGCCTTGTTTAAATTTGAATATTGAACCAGAGCATCGAGAGCTGGCAAGAATGTTAACGAGTTACAGACTTTTGCGCATAGAGTGTGTCTGCCATCTAGTGGTACTCAACGAGTGTTTCACTAACTGCGGTCATGTTTACTCTCTGTCCAACTTAGTTCCACTTCTGACTTGGGGCCTAAGGCAAGGAGCTCAGCGACATCTGTCACGGAAAGGCAAAGTCAACATGACGACAACCCATATGGGCCAACAACTCGAGCAGTACTTCCATCTATCACTGCAGAGCAGCCTGTGTCCAACTACTCAGGTAAGCATAAGAGGAGATGATAATTTACCAAGAAATATAGAAAGAAAGAAATATAGTGAATACACACAGAATGGACATAAAAACAGGAATATAATGCCACAATGTTTGGAAAATAAGAATGAAAAGAAGAGACACTTGATATAGAAAGGAACTAGAAATAGAATACGTATAATGTGGAGAAAAAGGCACAGCTAAAATAATACGAAGCTAAGTGCCCATATATGCTGTATTATAATACCGGTGGATGCTCCATAAAACTGGGCACTCAAAGTAACGGGTTAGATTTTGCGCGACATTTTAGCTTTTAGCTCGGTGGCGATTGCCAAAAAAACCCCTCAGAAATCCTACAAATGATCGTTTTCAAGCAATGGGAGCTTTCGCAACGGGACAATTAAGGTGTACGTCATCAGCGATGAGAATGAGATGGTGCGGGAGCCAATGCTGTTCGAGGGTTGCCGGCCCTCTGCTTCGCTGTCAGGCCTTACAACGCTTACATTATTGGACGACAAATTACAGCCTCTCGTACATTATTGCTTTAATAAATACAAGGGCAGCATTAAAGGTTCTCCATTTTCCTCTTTTCTCTGTAGGAAACCCAATAACAGCCGTCTATGCCATCCCAGCCACCAGGCCCGGCTACTCAGAATACTTAGTCACCACACCAACCACGTCCTACCACAGTCCCTCCTGGATGTCCTATCCACCAGAACCTGAGGATCTGCCACCGCAGTGGGCAGACTCGGTAAGGAAGCTGATGTTGTTTGCCTAGGAAGCAGCCAGTCCTTCTAACAAAAGAAATAGTCGAATAACTGAAGATTAGAAATGTGGAATACATTAGCACAGATTACATTTTGAAGCATTTGTCCCAGTGGTTTCCTTATAATTAAAAACACTAGTCTATGATCCTGTTGTAAAATATCATGCAGAAATAATGGAAGAAGAGCTGGTCTCCCGCATGGAGCCAGAAAGTGCGCTACATCACAGCAACAAAACTGAATAATTACTCTAAAGGCGTAGGTGAGATTGCCTCTCTGTATATAAACATTGTCTTTTGCAGACCACCTCACTGTGGTACTGACACAAGTTGTTATTGCTCATGTTGCCAACCAGCCTCAAACACAACTGGGCCTCGTTACATAACAATCCTCCCACCTCCTCCTCCGTTTTTCATTAGAATACAACTATTTCCATTCGTCCTGTCGGATCAGTTACACCCCACGTTTTCCTCTCCCCCCTTCCCTGCACAGGAGTACCCTTGTTTATATGGAATGATCTCTTTTTTTACTTGTCTGTTTTCCCTGTTTCAACCAGATGCATTCACAGTGTCTTTTTGCAGAACCAGTGTCATTTAGAAACCATTTGCTGATCTGATTTAAGGCTGGCGTTGAGCGGACACAACTAAATGCCAGGGTAGTTGAGCGCATTTCTAAAATGAAAACCTATTTTTATTTATTTGTTATTTATTGGAAGATTGTACATTCACAGGTAGAACATTTTGGAATTCAAACACTGTTTGAACCAAAGTCCATTTCACTATTACACACTCATACATACGCTCATTACTTTTTCTTTTATTTATTGTGGACATATTCATTTGTCACCCTTTTTAAATTGTTTTTAAAGTCGTGTAAGAGAAAATGTTTACTCAGTAAAATTAAAATTGTTGAATTTGATGGATACCATCATTTTCTTGGGTAGAAATGTAATGAAGTCGCTTTAATACTGATTTTGCGTCTTCCAGGTTCCCCTTCCCGGGTATGTAGAGGCTTTTCCTCATCCTCGCTACCCACAGGGGAGCCCCACCAGGTTGCCCCTGCAGTATAACCAAGCACTTGAGCGGCCACCCACTTCCCCATGCCCGGTATCCCGGGAAAGGCTTTCTCACGCCGTGAAGGACATGGACAGCATGCCCCTGAGCAGCCTCTCCACCTCGGCACTGGTGCAGGCGATCCGGCTGGAGGTGGCCAAGCTGGCGCAGAAGCAGAACGACGTGTTTGATTTTTGAGCTTTTGTTTCGATTCTCTCCTTGTATGCAGACAATGGTAAACTGTGCATTGGCAGTGCTCCTTCTGACCGTTTTTTTTAATGTTTGTCCTGTAAAATTAACCGCTGATTTGTTTTTTGTTCACATGGCCTTGGTGTATTGCAGCTCCTGAAAAGACTGTTTTATTTTTGGAAAGTAATGCCAACCCTATTAATGATGTTCCAAGTAACTACATGCATCTCTTTTTTGTAGATATGTCAATAGGATACACTTAATGTGGAGAATATAGTTTGTTTCTATGTTAAGATTTTCTTTTGTGAATCAGAATGAATTTAGAAGAGGGAAAAAGTAGCATCGTTGTGTGTACTGACAAGAGCAGACCACATTGTATATGAGCATGTACAGTTCTTATCTCCTTTTATAGGCCGTGAGCGTCAACGGCTTACATCAATATCACTTCATTCACATTAATCTACCACAAATTCTTCATTCATTTTCATATCGGATACCAACATCATAACAGTTAGTTCCTGTCAATTAAACCATGCATTGCATTTAGTTCAAATCTTTTGAACAATTGAACGTGGAACCTTAAGTTGCAGAGGATGATGTAACAAATATATGGGCATATTTGTATTCACATATCAGAAAAATGTGGAAAAGCCTTTATCTCTTAGTTTGGGCGTGCACAAGGTAATTTGACTTGAAGGACATAAATGTGAATACTTAAAAACGTCAACTTTAAGAAACTCAAATAAAACGGTAAGTTTTATACAGTATATATGGGTGTTATGATGCACAGATGATTCATGTACATTCACCTCCAAAACCTTTGTCACAAAACAATTCTCTTTCTTCATGTTCAGTTAAACTACAAACAAAGTTATCAGTGTTTTTTTTACTGGCCTTAAGACATCTTAATGGTCTCAATGGGTGCATTTCATGAATGAAGACAAAAGTTCATGTAAACTACTGACCTAATGAGAGGTCTTACATCAGTACTCCTGTTCTAAGAAGTTTTAAGTGCACAAACCATTGTGTAACATTGTGAATGTCTGTCTGAGCTTTGACTCCGTTTCATTGTACACCTGAGTACTCGTTATTTTCCCAAGAACTGTTTTAGAAGCACTGAGCAGTGTGAACATATCAGTGTGGAGCAGCAAAGCACCATGGATGCATCCATTTTGTTAGATGCAAATTTCAAATATGCTGAGGTAGAAATTTACCTTAAATACAGATTGAGGTTTTGACATTTGTTTAAAAATGTTTTCTTCACATTAGGCAACAATATTTGTTATGTTTTAAATGTAACATTAGTGCATCACCATGTAAGAAGTGGTCAAATTAGATGAAACAAACAAACAAATAAAGGTCAATGAGCCTTCCAATAGCTACTACAATTAAGGAAATTCAACTTGCTAGTACTATTCCAGCAGCAGTGTATGAGGTCAACTCTTTAATTAGTGGACAATCTGATCTAATGCATTATCCAATTTAGCTTATTGTGCAGCGGCACATTTCTAATATGAATCACTTATTTGGCCGTCTTAATCTGCTCTGTCACCCTTTTTTATTTAGTCTTTTTTTAAACCACCATATCATGACAGTGAACAAAACTAAACAATACAAATGTTCGATGAACGCTTAAACCTTCCTCACATGAAAGACTTTCTCAGTTGAAGGCATCAATTCCTTCAATTAATTAGGATGACGTTTAAATGTGGAATTGCTAGCCTGGGAGTGGAAAGTTGGACTGACTGTAGATGATTACCTGTAACCCCAAAGCAAGGGTGCTGTGATGTGTTTGCATAAACACTGAGATTACGTTTACTATGTTATTGAAAGTCACGTGAAATGCTTTGCTGATTAGTAAAGATTAGTTAAATGCATTCTGTCATAAGGGAGAAGGCAGTTGTTGTGAGTGAAAATGACTTGATATCATTTAAATAGGACAGTATCTTAATTGCAGCAATCCTGGAAGAATTCAGCCTTTTGGCATTATGGTTTTCAAACCTCGCCCTCTTCAAGAAATATTCATTTGTACTCATGCCTGTTTGTGTCTAAGTAGGTATAATGAAATATGTCTTGATCTCAACAAGAACTTTGTTGCTGCTTGTTTCCCCGATATTCCTTTTACCCATTATTCAGAGGAGCACTTAATGTCTTAAGAACTGAACTTAATACAGTGAAACCATTTTTGTGTTTACCAGAAATGAACACCTTTCCACATTCCCATGCTGGATAACTGAGAATACTTGGCGATATTAAAAAGAAGGGTTTTATTTGGTTTATTGGTTAAGAGAGATGTATTTATTCTATAAAATGATATTACATAAAGTGAGCTAAACCTATTAAAATCAATGTCTTTTTGTCTTCCTGACAGGTTTCTCATTTCCTTTTTTTATGTGCTTGATCGTGTTATATTTGATGCTCCTCGGAGATTGATTTTAAAGTGAGACAATTGAGGAATGAAAGAAATATCAGCCTAAGCAGGCACGGCCCGGGTTAAATACATCACATCAAACAATCAAGTGATGTCAAAAGAGGATTGAAGTTAAATAAAAGATTTTATTAGAAGAAGCTATCATTGATCTGTATCTCCATTAGCTCTTGCACTTTCTGCACACCACCTTTCCTGATAAGCAATATGAAACATAATTGAAAGAATTGGTGTAGTGATGCTCCTCACTAGTATTTTAGTTTGACACTTTAACATTTTGTAACATTAGCCGGAATATCCATATCGGCTACATGCAGGGGACAGAAGAGGCAGCAAGTATGGAAAGAAGGCCCCAAATCCAGAATGCAGAGACTAACGTAATCAGAGAAGGTATTTCAATAGCACAAAGATTCTGCCCCCTGCCTCCTGCCACGGCCCTGCTGCTACCGACATTATTATTTAGTCACATTACTATTACTGTCATTATAAATGTACATTACCAACTTTGTTTTCTTCCCTGCGTGCTTCTGCTCCTCACACGTTTCTGTGGATGATGGATATCTGGAGGCTGGTTGTTCCTGCTGTGGTCCTGCCTCTCATCCACTGCCATTATCATTACTCACATCACTATTGCTGACACCATTTTGTTATGATTGTTAGTCTACTGCATCCATTACAACTGTTATTGGAAATGTGAAATCATTTTGTCATCATTTTACTACGAACATCTGAATAATTTCCGTCATATGCATTGAGCGTATTGTAGATCTTTGACGTTGTTTATTCTGTACACATAACATTTATGGCAGTGTGCCCATCCCAGGAGAGGGATCCCTCCCTCCTGTCCCGTAAGGTTTCTTCCTTTTTTTCTCCCTGTTGGAGTTTGAATTCAGTTACTAGAAAGGGAAGTGAGAACACGTGAGCAGGTGAGGCACAGGTGAAACTCAGCTTGGCTTTGTGCAAAACATTCTTTTGTAAATTTGAAACTAACTAGGCATCCTCCAGGGGAATTTATCTATCAAAGTGTGTGCAGGTTTGTATGAATCGTGCAGTAAATCTGCAGTTCAGCATTTTCCCACCAGGGCTCAGCCTAAACCACGCAGACGTCCACAGACAAGACAGACAGAGAGAGAGAGAGAGAGAGTGAAACTCTTATATTTGTTTTAATGTTTTAATATCCATCTTCTTACAGGTCCAATTTTTATTTTCTTCTTTCTCAGGTACAGTTTAAAAAGTCACAGCGTGACTTGACACTTGTTATTAGATCCCAGTGCCTATTATCTCTAGGAAAGGAAGTATAGTACAGAGATTAAATAATGATATTATATATTAACAAGTCAAGGAAAACAATGAACAGAAACTGCCAAATTGATGCTTATATTCTTATAGTCTTTGTCCTCCACTTTCACATCTCTCTCACACTGGATTCCGTCTTGGCATTCTGGTGAATTAGAAAATGATTGTGACATAATTACAGTTTCTTTGTTCAGAAGGCCTCTGTGATGCAAATGATAACGGACACGTTGTTTTCCACCAACTGAACCCTTTGCCAGTGGTGCAATCTGAATGTGAAACCGGTGGGTAGTGGATTGAAAGTCAGACTGCAAACCAGACTGAGTCTCATTAACTGAGGTGCCTTTGAACTGTGCACTGGGATAATACATTGAGATAAGATCTTATTGCGTGCCTCTGCAGTATATATTGATTTCAAATGTGTCATACGTGCTTTGCAACTTTTTCTGCGTCAGGGCAGCTGATCTCTAAATAGAAAAACCTTTATGGTTTTCATAACAGCAGTCTTGTGTGGTTCAGCCTGCTATTTCCTGTAATTCTATTGATTATTCCTCTGCCTACTGCTGGTGGTGAATCTCAGCAAATTCCAGTGCACATAACCTGTACCACCTCCTCAAAAAAATGATTTTACCACTCCTATGATCTGGTTGCTGTGCGTAAAACTGTGTAGATTCTCAGTTCTTCCTGCACAATAGGAAGATGACTTCATCCCCTCCCATCCTCAAATTGTTGCACGTACTGTTTGAAGACACTAGGGGCTGTCCAAGATGCATTTTCTGCATGCACGACGCCTGCCTAACCCAAAACGGTCAATTTTCTTTTATAGGGTTTTGAGTCAATCCTTCAACTGGCCACAATATTTCTTTTATCTCCAGAATGAAAATAACAAATTTCCCAATCTTTTTTGTTTGTTTTGCTGTCTATAAAATGAGCTGTGCTTCACATTTACACCCCTCTACATGTGACCCAATTAGCTCACAGGTTGTTTGCTGAAAGTTAAATATCTCCCAGCAGATATTTCGTTGAACCCACTCTTGAGTCATAATGATGGAGTATGCATTGATCAAGTTGCTCAGGAAAAGTTTCACTGTTTAATTCCTAGTACATTTATGATAATTGTCAATATTAAACAGTTATGCATTCAAATTCAATTTCACATGAATTGTATTGGGGTATCAGCATATCTAAAATACAAAACTACCTGCAGATGTCACTAGGTGTAAAAAAGTGTATAGTCAAGTAGTGCAAGTAGTATTAAGTGTGAATGATTGTCAGGCACAGAACTGCCTGGGGACACATACACACACCTTCAATTTCTTTGTCATCCCACCACTTTACACAAGACAATAACAATGAACTGAACCATCACTGCTTCAGCCTGTCCTTGTCCTTTCAAAGAGCGAACGGGGTAAGGCAACTGAATTTATAATTTCTCCAGAGTGCAAAACTCAATAAAACCAGGTAGCCCATGTTGTCGGCCTGAAGTGTCCGATTTGGCTCAATGGACAGTGAAACAGCTGCGTATGGGCTCAAGTAATAAAAAAAGAAACTCCTGCTGGTGAAGCTATCATGTAATGACTCTTTAGTCCAGAGTCCCGGTTTATACTCTTCTCAATCATTTACTTCCCGTTTTTTACGACTTATCCCTGCTGTGGGATTTTAACTGTTTAGCCAAACTGCACAGATCAATTGTTCCACTGGCAAGTGAGGTAACATTCTGAAGAACTAGGTCGGAAATTATTTTGTGGAATGTAGCCGACTGGCTTTCTCCTTTTCCGCTTTACACATTAAATTACAACTTTGCCTCAGTTTAATTGAAAGCGTCTTTGGCTGTGTTTGATATGCAGCGCTTTGGCTGGAGCAGAGAGGCTGGCAAAGCTTAGCTCTCTTATTCGGATTAATATCCCCAACACCTGTCTTTGGGGAAATTAACGGGTATTACTGTAAGCAGCTTTCTTTCTTCCTCAAATATTTTCTGCTTATTTCTCTGTTTTCTTGACTCCTGCTTGCTCCTCTCTGTTGTACCTCCATTACACTCCCTCTGTAGATTAATTGGTCAGTGATACTGTATGTTTAGGAAAGCTGGGAGGTTCCTACGCAGCTGCTTGAAAGTGAAGTTGGCAATATTTTGCTGCTCAGCCCTCACTTCTCACTTCTTCTGCACTTGCCTCCCTCTCTCCAAATTCTTCTTTTACACTCCTCCTCTTGTACTTCCCCCAATGTCATTCATCTTCCTGCTTTTAGTGCAATTATTCCCCGAGGTGTGTGGAAAGGAGTCCTTTAAAACTGCAATGCCATTCAATTTGACTTCAATATTGCCACATGGAGGTTTCAGGGAAGATGCCCTTCGCCAGCTCGTATTTCGCCATTTCTACAATCGACATAGAAATGTGCGGTTATTTATTGGCAACTGCTACAAGCACAATAAGTACATCAAAACAAGGGTAGACCCAAACTCTATGATTCTCTTTTTGGAAAATTGTATTCACTTCAGACGGTTTAGAAAATATCAATAGCTAAATATCAATATACTGTCTACATTTGTTTACAAGTATAACGTATGTTTATTAGCTGTGGTCCCAGTTAAATGATCTAGTTTGTTAATGCTGTCAATTCAAATATTCCCACACATGGGTCAGAGGTTTGCACATTCTGCCGTTAGCGTGTTTTTATTCCACAATTTTTGCGTGGGAAGTGGCGTCAACCTTTTTCAGGCCCGTTTTGTGTGCCTTGTCTATAAATCATTAATTATTGATGAAGCAGCTTCCTCTTGCTGATGTTCTGTGTTTCAAAGTGAATTTGTTTTACTTGCCGCCATTGCTGCCTCAAAGAGTCTCTGGCTTCCTACTTTTTATTGATTCATGTCTGCCAAATACATTTGTCCATACATTAACATTTATTAAATTCAAAGTTCAAAACATCTTCAGCTGTTTGAGAATCACCGGAGAAAGATTGTAAAAAAAAAGTCATATTAGTCCCTATTTAAGAGAGTTTATCCTTCATAGGTTGGACTACAGGATGGCGGGGGTGGCTGTAGTCAACATACACGACAGATCAGGATTCCAAGTTATCAATGAACGGTTGTGAAATATCCAAAACCAGGTGAGAAATGTCACTTGTTCTAATTCTTTATATGCAGGTTGGTTGAATGTCTTCTCAATCTGAGGAACTGTCCCAGCTTGCAGTGGATCTGCACACGGACAGAACGGCCCGCGCCAGAGAAAACAAGTGTGTTGTTCAGATAAGGGATGCAGATGTTATCCCAGAGCCCATACAAAAAAAAAAACTGACCACATTTAATTTATACGATATAACCCGACTCAAACACTACTTCATATTTTATCAGTGCAGTTTGCAACAGAGGAGAGCTTGAACTTCCAACACTCGTGGTAAGATGTCAAGAAGTCTGTGATATTATCATTAGCTGTGAAGTACCACCAACCGCAGAACAGAGTATCATTAGTTTTCAATAGTTTTTGAATAATGTGCATGTATCACCAAGTGGAAATAAAGCCAGTGAGGGCTTTGGTACCATCAGTTCACATGCTCATAATGCTGTAAAAACAAAAGAATTGTAATCACTTCCCTTTTTTGAATTACAGATTTGATTCACAGTCTGAGAGAGATAATTCGCAACCTCTAAATATAGCCAATGTCTTACACTCACAGTCTGTATAAAAGCTCTGAAGCAAGTACGCAAACAATCAGTTTTCTGGTTTGGTCCGTTCCAGAGGCCGGCCGGAGGGTTTGCTCTATCCATCCCAGGTAAAGCATTCAATTGAATTTGCAGCAGGTGAGTTTTAATCCATCAAGTGACTCAAGGGTTTCTTAAACATCACTCATTCTTATGTCTGGTAGGTATTCAGTTTTCCATCTTTCATCATCTGAGAGCCTGTTTCCAATGAAGCTTGATGACATTAGACGAGCCTGCCAACCGGTGAGGTGACTTTGTGGGGTCGACCAACTGGAACAATGGCGAGTCCTCTGACTGGACGCTTGTAGCTGACTACGGGGGGCTGAACCTGTTATTGACAGTTGAATGATATTATATTTCCAATGACACAATGAAGAACAAAGATAACAATATATCAATATTTTTGATCTGCCGTGTGAATAACATGGACTAATCTGGTTCGGTGTTTTTTGATCGCATGCATCCTATTACACATTTTCTTTAACCTGTGTTTGGAGTCTGATTCAATCAGATGCTTTTTAAGGTTTTCGTTGACTTCTGTGAGGCGTGACTTTGGCCTTGTGCTCGCGGGCTCTCAACTCCTCATGCTTCACGGGTCGTACTGCAGCGGTTGCTAAAATCCCTCAGCTGGAAGAAAAGCTTCATTAGAAGTGGGGATAGTTAATGAACTTGGATCCCGCACCTTCACTCACAGTTTTTATTACCTTGAAACCCTTCAATCTCTTTACCTTCAGACATCGCTCTTTTTTCCGTAGACCACGGCTACAAATGAAAGCTACTTCCTGAAACCAGGTTTCAGGTCCTTCCTCAGATAGAAAAAAAGAGTGAAAGTTCATTTTTTTGGCTCCAAACTAAGATAGCAATAAGTGTCTCATAGGAGCAATCCGCAAAGCCTCCTGCAGAGAGTCATAGTAGTGTTCATCTTTCTACAGTGAGCTGTCGGACAACAGGCATAGCTACTTTAAAATCAATTTAGTTCATTTGTGCTGCGTCTTGTGACAGCTGGCAGAGTTCAAATTTAATGATTCCCTCACAAATTAGCAACATGTCCTCTTGGATAAATTATTCCTTCTCTTAAATTGCTTCTCCCTCGCATTAATAATTGGCTTTTTAGGATAACTTCATGCTCCCAGACCAACACAGTTGGCTCGAATTAGTCTTAATTTATTGTAGTAGTCAACGGAATTACCATATTGTTTTACGCTTGGACTAGTCAGTCCGTCTTTACTGTGGTAAACATTAACCACGCGCTGATTCAGTACATTGAAGACCTGATTTCTGTTGGCTAATGGTTTATAAAAGGAAATAGGTTGTCACCTCTTTGTTATTTCACACTCTGTAGCACTGGAAGTGTACATGGTCACAAATTAACTCAAGTTGGAAAACCTTTCTTTTGGGCAACCTCAAATTTGCCAGAGGGCTTTTCCACATTTCGATTAGTGAATGCAGTTGGAGAGCAACACAATGGGCCTTTTCATGCAGGCGCTCTCTCTCTCGGGCTGGAACTCTGGAAAAGTAGCTATCTGCTCTTGCGTTAAGTTAACAAAAGTGAACTTCACTCATGGTCTTTGAAAATGCCTTTTGTGTTTGTGTCAGACTGACATGCACTTTAATTCATAATTCTTAACTAAGACCAATGCAAGAGAAATAACACCAGAGTGCAGGTGTCCGTTCAGCCTTTTCAAGGTATATAACATTTATACACTTTACAAGCTTTTACTTCTCTTTAATGTTTGTCAAGAACAATGGTACAGGGAAAAATATGAATTGGTGCAAAGAGGTGTTATTCTTGTATTAACACAATTTTTTTTGGGCTGCTCTCTTGAAGTTGTGCAATCATTCATAGGTGACGCCTTCATCTGTAACATAGGTTGATGACAAAAGGAGTTGGACTGTGCAAATATATTTAAACCTGCTGATTCTTGTCTTAAAATACCGTTAATGAATTATTCATAAAAACGGCCTTACATTATATTCATATTCAATGTGGTCCATTTTGAGAAAATGTCCTCATGCAAAGATCTGGAACATTAGATTAATTGACTTGGTTCCATGTATATTGAAGTTGTATTAACATCTGTATGATGTCAACAACTACAAATCAAATACAGTTTTCCAATTGAAAAGGATTTCTTATAAATAATACATATTATTATAAAAAATAGATGCTCTTCTCTTATTTCAATTACAATAAGGACTTAAGGAAAACACAAAGCTTTTGGAAATGTTTATCTTAAAATAAAGTACGTCATTTAAGAAAAATGAATTGAACAGAATTGTTTTGTATCTCAAATTCAGTTCATTCAGGTCAGATGTGAAGTGATACCAAAAATACACAATATGGTTTTCTTCTCTCTAATAAGATACATTTGCATGCAGGAACTTTATCTGTGTTGAAACCACTTTCAGCTGTATTCTGTTATCACGGTTGTTGCCCGGTGAATTCATGTATTCTTCGTTTTGTGCTCTTATAATCATTTTTCTGTGCTTTGTCTCATATCGGTGCATCACATTGGTCTATGAACATGTGAGCTGCCCGTGGGAGCACCAAACACAATATTCATGTTCTCAGCTAAAAGCTCCGTTCTCGCTGACCACATTTCTCTTATTAAAGATCGTCATGTGAAATGGTCTCTCTGACTCGTCTAGTCATCCGAATGTTGGGCTTCTCACGTAGTGTCTTTCGTTTGTTTGCATCTTACTTAAGCCGCAACGCTTATTGAAATAAAGTTATAGTATCTTTACAAATACCACATTGTAGTAGTTTGTGTTTCGCAACAACGTCAGCAAAAACCATAAAAGTGAATGAGAATGAGAAATATCCTCAAGCTCAGAAGCAAACATCTTGATCATAAAATTAATATTACATCTTTAATGTACTGGACGGAAGTCATGTGCTGCAACATTATCCAGAATCAAAATCCTTTTACAAAGAATTCTAGGCTGGGATTTAAATATTTTGAAAATGAGAGTATCCAAAAATACTTTTAATCTCTTCTTGGCACAATTTGAATCATGCTTGGGTTTGTTGGCAGAGCGGCAGACTGGTGGGTGAATAGAAGAATAGCAACCAGCTGCCACTCAACTGAAGGCTTTTGTGATTCATTTTTCTTTTGCCTTTCAATTAATACAATAATACAACAGAAGTCAAATATGACAACAGTAATACACACCAATAAAACCAACTTTATACCATTCCCCTTTCTACGTACCATTTCAAAGCTCGTAAAAAGCCGGCTCCCTTCAAAAGAGCTTTAACTGTTAACTGTCACCTAAGACCTCCTTCCTCTTCACCACTGAGATCATGAATTACATTCATGAGAAAATGAGCAGGGAGGACAAAGCAATCAAGGACTCCAGCTGTTCCATACTAACCAGGGGATTTAGACAGTGCATGCCTTAGGTAAATGAACGGATCACAGCACGATGACCTTGACCAGTCAAGAATAAATTTGAAATATTTCTCCATGGTGCCACGTTAGTTAATATATACTGCAGATTTCAAGGGCAACTACACATATTTCTTAGCACAACTGGTGAAAAAGATTGTGGCTGATTATATCCAAATGTAAAAACGGACAAGAATGTTTTAATAGTTTTAGTAGTGTTAATTCACACAACTACTTGTTTTGTTTATGTTAAGGAAATGTGACAATTTACACTGTCAAATTTTACCTCACCTACGAACTGTCATACAAATAATCAAAAAGAACAATTCAATTCAATTTTCTTCGCCTGTTTCAATGTCAAACAAAGGCTCTGTTGGGTTTGTTTTTGCAGTCAGGTCTTATCCATGTTGTTCATTTCAATGTCTACGTATAGATATGATCACTAGCAAAAGGGCATCCATTCATCTTAAGCGTGTCGGCTGAAACAGTTTTATCTCTCACCCTGATGCAAGTTTACATAGTTTTTTTTAAACGGTCGTGTGGGCTGTGCTTCAAAACAGGTTATCTGTGCAGTGGGAGGCTAGATTTTAAACTTAATATGCAACAATGTAACACAAATCCATCAATATTCTATTTATTCTGAGAGAAGTATACTTTAACAGAACTTTTACTTCAATAGCTTGAACGTGTCTTTGTTCTGCAAATCTCCAAACCCGACAGCTATTTGCTCATCCACCATCACTCCATCATCCTCGATCACACACACTCACAACACTGTGACTACACACTGAGCTTCCCCTTAAGTGGCTCCTCTTATAACCCCGCATTTCTCGCCAAACGTTTTTTTATGTGAATGATCTAATGAGAAACCGATGCAATAGATAAATGCAACAACTCTATAATTCCGCAGAGTCATCAAACACATTGTTGCATCTTTAGTGGCAACAGATTTGTTATCGACTCCTCTATCATCATCTTGCTTCAGAAATTGACAAATGCAACCAAGGAACCCGCCCATTAGCAGAAAGATGTAGACGGCCAAGCTTTCTTATGCATTGGTGTTTGTGTGAGATTTGAACAGCTGATGAAAACACGCCCAATTCACTGGCTGCGTTTTCATGTCACTACATTATTGGCTTCGGAAAGTCCAACAATGATGCAAATGTGTCAGCTTGACTAATTGTAATTATCTGATATTTGCAACAGACCTACATACAACTTCCAGAAATATGTCTTGACTTAAATGAAAGAATTATGCATTAAGTCTAAAAACATTTCATTAATAGGTGTGAGTGTGAGAACGTGCGTGCATTTGTAAACCAATAGTACGTTTTTTGAAGTACTTGAAGTACTAAGGTCTCACTGTTTAGGACCGTATGCTTCTTAGGTGGGTAAAGGGGACTTAAACCAGTCCGCTGTCCCTGGATAGAAAGTGACAGCCCATAAAGAGCCCGCACCAGTGAAGGATTAAGGGGCAACAACATTTACTATCCAGGCTTTAGGAGCACCACAAGGACGAAGCGGAGGCCTAACATTCCTTTTTCACAACAGTGTACGACACATCTCTCACATCTACATGGCTTCCTCCTCCACACAACTCAACAATGCCAGTTAATTTGAGGGTAGGATAAAGACTTGTCAGTAGTCACCAGCAAGGGGGGAGGTGCAATTTCCAAGGTCTAGGTGCTCCTAACATTAGAAATCATTCCTCCCCTTATGGAACAGGAACACCTATTGTACAAATGAGTGCTTTTGCGAACCTAAGATGTGTTTGTATGTATGTTTTAAGAGAGAATAGCGATGTATGAAAGAAGTCAGAGCGGGAACACCGTGCCTTTGCCTTTAATCAGCGTATTCTGTTCGCTGAACGAAGGGAGGGAAAAGAGAAAAAAAGAGTTTGTGAATGATGAAAGTAATGTGTTCATAAGTGATCAAAGATGATCTCCCATTTTAGTTCAGTTCAGACCCAGGGTGTTTGTAAAAGAGAAGGAGTCTGCCTTGCGTAAAATTGCCTCTTCAATTTCAGCCCATTCACAAGGGAAACTAACATTACAAATAAAATGGTAAAATGAACACGTTTATATAAATGGCAGAGAACCCAGTGCAATCGTATTAGCAGAGCACGGCCATCTGGAGACATTTCACTTGTTTTTTCCATCAAGTTCACAACATGCTATAATAAACTTTCTAACTTACAAGAAAATGTATTGGCTGCTTTTTAAAGTGGTAACCTGTGAAATACCGTTTTGAGGGGATTGTTTTTCTTGGGGGGGGGGGGGGGGGGGGGGTTGTGTGAGTGCAGATAATCCCCACTGCGTCTTTCTGTGTGTCCCATCCGCAGCGCATCAGCGCAAGTCAGAGTCAACCACAACGCCGCAGATTTTACTTAAGTTGCAATAAACATAACAACCCTCCAAGCTTAAAAAACAACCAGTGTATGCAACAGTAACGTCCTTTTGTTGGATGTAATTAATCTTGGGTTTCAATTATAGGGGAAACTGCATAGAGAAGAAGATGGAGTGAGAAGAAAATGTGACCCATGACCAGTGAGGATACAGACGTCTTATAAACAAGACATATTAAGCCTGTATACCCATTCAAATGAGTCAGGTGTAACAGTTTCACTATAGCCAACCCTTAATTGATAGACCGGAACGGTCTAGACCAACATTAGGCTTCGTGATCAGAGAAAATGTTGTATGTTGTAAGTCTGCACAACTTTCCATTTCTTCTTTTAAAAAGGCAACGTTGAAATGTTCTCTTCTGCAGCATTTCGTTGAATATGTATTCAAATGCATTAATATAATATGTAATAGTTAAATATTTTCATTTTTACTTTTGCCTTCGAAAAAACCTACCAGTCGACCCCTGGTCTTGATGCGAAGGTCGGACTACAGAGCGTTCCCTAAGGATGCCTCTATGTAAATACACCTCATAAGAAACTCTAGTCAAGAGTAATGGATGCACTCATGCATCGCACTCGCTCCCCTATAATGGCTCTACCGCCAGGAGATTGGCAATCAAAACTTTTAAAAGGCCGTAGTAGTTGCTATTGATGTGCTGTCTGACGCTCTTGCCCCCTGACGAAATAAGTAAAATAAGGTCAGAGATGTGGAGGGATTGTATATTATAACACGTGATGCTACTGAGCCAATGCTGTATATTTACAGTACATGATTCCGCTTCGGATCTGCCACTTAGCGTTAATTGTAGTGTTGTTAAGAAGTTCAAATTGCTGTAACGTGTGCTGGTAGGCTTGTGTGAAACATGGTTCATCTTGAAATAGTTAGTAATCATGGTAAAATTAAAAATATCCCAGTTTACTGCGCAGCAAAGATGAAGTTACTGTATGTTTTAGAAAATGCTGTAATTCTGTCTTTGGAGGAACACATTTGAAGATACAAATCAAGCAAACAACAGTGCTGCGAAGATGCCCCAAACAGGCTTTAAAATTTCACTCCCTCCAGCTGCAGCCCTCCTGATGTTTGAATGAGCTTTGCCAACTGCAAAGCCAGCAGGAGCCCCAATTTCTGCATTGAAATGAAGCTCTGTAATGACCACTTAGTACACAAAGCTGCTACTGCAGGCACGAAATGCATCAACCACTAATTTGATATCAACTTCCTTGTACAATGAAATTATATATATATATATATATATATATATATATATATATATATATATATATATATATATACATATGTATATATATATATACATATGTATATATAATCACCCCGTCTAAGTCTTTGACTCGCTTCTTGTCTCGCCGTGGACTCATAAAGTGACCAGACTGAGAGTTAATAAACTGTGGACCAGTTCAGAGACCTGCGGCAATGACTGTCTTTTATTTCTTTTTCCCTGTTCAAGGACATCAGCTGCATACAAATTACAGGAAGGAATAGTACATTTGGAATCGCCTGAGGTTTTAACGTCTAAATTGGTTGAATTTGCTAGTCAGATAATTAGATAATTCTATTGCAGCGCTCATCAGGTCAGGATGCCCGCTTTGGATTTCCTATGTGTTTTTGAATTTCTAAATCTAAAAATCATAGAATATGAATTAAAAATGACTGATTGCAAAGAGCTTTGTTTTTATCACTTGGAAAGTGGGAGAATGCATCAAAACTCTAAATGAACTCCACAGCTTTTCCATCCACTCGTTTGACTAAAGAAGTACACGTTGTGGTCAGCATGGAAGCTACGGCGATTGCTTCAGTCATGATGTATTGGGTTTGCATTTTGAATAAGCTCCAGAGTACCAGGACATATTTATGATGGAGGTTTGATCTGGTCAATCGTACTGAGAAAAAAAGCATACTCTAGGGAGCAGTGAGATTCAGAGTCACTGCTGCCAACAATCGTCATCGACGTCAAGAGAGCAATCTAAAAGAGATGCTGGCAGGTTCCTAAGCAACACACAGATCCAACCAGGAGTTGGAGAGGTTTTTCTCAAAGTGCGCTGCAAGCTTTCTCTGATCCCTGATAGTCCTCTGTTTTTCTTTTAGAAACTACAAACCATCTGAACGGCTCCCCACAGAGCCCTACGCCTGCGGCCTCAGGGGGATTTGTAAACCCTTTACGCTTTAACTTCAGCATCTAGCGATGCTAAACTCCCACTTACTTTCACTGTAAGTGAAGTAGAAACAAAGTTTAATCAACATGGAGTTTAATTGCTTTTCAGAATACACACAGGGCAGTGCAGGAGTGCTTGTAAGTGCTTGTGAGGGGTAAATGGACTGTACGTGTACAGTGCTTTTCTGGTCTTCCGTCCACTCAAAGCACTTTAACACTACATGACATCATTCACCCATTCACACCCATTTCACACCCCTTCGTACACTGATGATAGGATCTACCATTCCCAGAGCCACCTGCCCACCAGGAACTAACATTCACACACTGCAGTCGCAGCTACAGGAGCATTCTGGGGTTAAGTGTCTTGCCCAAGGACACATCGACATGCAGGTTAGCAGGGCCTGGGATTCAAACCACCCACCTTCTGATCAGAGGACGACCGTGCTCTCCACTCACCCACAGTCGCCCACACCAGTCGTGGTGTTGTGTAGTTCAGGTGGTCCGTGGTGGTGTGGTGGTGGTTTGCACTGTTGCCACACAACAAGATTGTCCTAAAGGTTAGAAACCCCCCCAGCGGCCTTCCTGTGTGCAGTCTGCATGTCCTTCCCGTGCTGTGAGTGTTGTTACGAGGTCGATTCGCAACTAAATTGCCTGCAGGTGTGTGAATGTGAGAGTGAATTGTTGTTTCTATGTCTACCGAGCAATTCACTGGCGACCGGTCCAGAGTGTCAGCGTCTCTGTTGGCTGCGATTGACCCCCCCCCCCACTACCCTCTAAGGATAGTTCTGACATATCTAACACACACAGTAATATCCCATGCTGACAGTTTCCACTTAGCCATTTCACCTCACACTGCCCTTCACTGTTTCTCATGTTGTTTTTCCACTGCCGCCCCGCATGTCTCTATCGCAGACCACCAGACTGCTTGATATTGTCTCCTTCAAGCTGTCAGGTTAAGATCACAAATGTGTCATCAGTATTCAGGGGGAGGACAGCCGATGGAGCGAGTTGGGCTTAAACTGCTGGCCGAAGTCCGGCACACACTGAGCCACTGAGAACAGGAAAACGGCAAGCATCACAATTCATCTTCCTCATCTGTAGGAGCCTGCAATAGGATTTCACCGACCTTATTAATGTTAGCATTATTTTATTTTTTTCATAGTGAACGTTATTTTACCTTATTTTACTTACATTCCTCTCCGAAGAATTCCATTAAAATCTGTTGTAGAGCTGTAGTTTCATCACACACAATTGTAAAACTATTGTTTGTACATTGGGTGAACTGACCCTTTTTAAACGGTGTGGTAAGTATAACCATAATCAATAATGTGTTTATTTAGACAATGTTGTTGTGATGGAACCGTCTGCTATTGAGCTAGGTTAAATTCTGTACGTGATGCAAATGAATGGTCTGATTACAAATAAGAATGCACGTATGCAGTATATTGTGGAAAGTTGAGCAAATAGCCGTCATTCATTTATTTGTATAATTTATTGCATTTTATAATAGAAACCATGAGACATCTTTACAATCGAGAGGAAGCTGCTGTTGACACAGATGGATCCGACTTAAAGTCCTACAAATACAAGCTACAAGTGGAGAGGATTTGCCATATAATAGCAGCCACATTTCTTATTCTCAAGGTAAAACATTAATAAAAAGAATACTTGTTTACAATTAGTGGTTAAGTAGCCATAATCCAAACTGGTTTATGGTATCAGTGCAAATCTCACAATATCAGGATCAGTCAGACCTTAGTAGTCATTTTGGATTGGACCCCATATTAAGTTCCATTATCCAAAATGTTTCTGCTTCGCTACCTTAATATTTCTCCTTTGACAAATTACAAGTATTAAGGGCTGTTAATCATTCAGGTAAAATCTAGTGAAACGCTAAAATATTGTGAGCCCACCGCCTGGAGCATCCAACCGCTCTCTGACTGCACTCCAGCTTCAGACACGCACACCATTTGCTTCTTTTGTCCACAGTCTATTGAAGCACACCTCCCGAAATGGGCAGAAATGAGTAATGCCCCGAAGCAGAGATTATATCGAGAAAGAAAGGACTGGGAAAATGGTTTCATGCGCAGGTGGCAGGATTTGTCGGTGGTGATGGTGTGAGGGAGATAATGCTTCGCTATTGTGATGATCTCTGAGACTATCAGGCTGCCTGCATAATAGATGGTACATGTTTGAGAGAAATACATCTGTTTATTGCCTGTAGGCCGGTGTGAAAGCCTTATATGTGTGTGGGTTGGGGTGGTGGATGGATGGGTGTATACTCATCTCAGAGCCCAATGCGTTTAAAGCAGCGCTTTATTGTCTATGACAATGTATATCGGAAAATGACTTAGTGTGGGTGGTCTATGAAATAAGAGCATGCTTTCTTTTTGGATTAAGTTCGTGTCACCATGTAGGGGTAGACGGGGAAAAAGGTGAAACAAAGGATAGGCTTCCGATTGCTGTCACACAAGAATTACACAAGTCTGGACAGCAATCTAGAAACAGATATACCTTCTAATTACATTCTGCTTTTAAAAACTTTAATTTCTTCCTTCCAAAACAGACTGGATTCAGGAGAGATGGAAGTAATACAAGGAATAGAGTTTGAAGTGGAGTCCATCAGTGGTTAATTCTGACAACAACCCCTCCAGCTAGTTCATTTTAACTGTTCTGGATGAAGGAAGCCAGACCGTAGTGTGTGGAAGCTGGATGTTGAAATGAACAACAGAAGCAGCAGGCAACAGCTCATTAGGTTTATAACAAGCATGCTGATTAGGGATAGTCTCCAGTGAGAGTAAGACGTGTTAATGGTAGTTTTGGGCTTACTGATCACATGGAGTGAATTTAAGATGTAAAGCTGTAAAAAAATAAGAAATAGTAGGAGCTAAGAAATGGTGTGGATAAATGAGTGGATATGAAGTTTACTTCCTTCCTGGAGTTTCATTTACCTCCATTTTAGATTAATGATGTCATGTACTCTCTGTAGAGCTTTGTCTTTGTGTCTAAAAAAGGACAATGAGTAAGTAAACACTGCGTAAAGAATACAGCTGCCTCCTCCTGTAGTGCCAAGCTGATCTGTGTGCTCATTGGTGGGAGTGATAGGTGTGCTGGGCGTTCATGGTGTTCAAACAAACATCCAGGCTGACACCTTATCGTGCCCTGGCCCTTTTCAAGGCTTTTTGATTGAAGAATGAAAAAGCACCCCTGACCTTTATTTGTAGCTTTGTCTGAGCAACGTTGGAGGTAAAGGCCGACCAAAAAACCCATTAGCTCAACAAGAGATTTCCAGAGATACGATTGTGCTGATTAGATTGAAAAGTTAAAAGCAGCGGCACTGCTGTGTTTTCTGTTTTAGTTTTGACTGGTCGGAGCCTCTCTTTGCTCCAGACCAAAATACTTCAAGATGTTTTAAAAGGGAGTTTGGTGACATGCTGAAGTTCCCTCTAGCGCCACCAGCAGGTTGATACTTCTTCTTTTTGAAATGTAGAAATGCCGTGCATCCGTTGTGCTTGTGCGACCTGGTGTTGTGAAGGATTTGTTGGTGGAAATCTGGTTCCTCCACATCTTTTTGTACAGCTGCTTTGCCGTGTTTCAAATTGAGGATAATATGTTCTTCAAGAAAGTTGGTCGTCAGCCAAATGACAGCAACTTACTTGATAGGCGAGTGAAGCTCGAGGTGCTGACCTTCAACTCCGTGGGTAGCCAGTGGTTTATATAGAGTTTGTACCCAATCTGGAGGTATGTTATCGGCAATTACAAGCTAAGGTGTCATTTGGCTTATCCTATCCAACTTGAATAATTTATTTTCACCTCCTATCTGTTATTCCTCTCATACTTTTTTTTCTCTACACGATGTGCTCTGAATGTAATAGGATGAACATGTGCTGGATATATGTGTGTTTAATGGAACGCACTGCCGCCCAGAGGGAAGCGTTTTGGCAGAATTGGGCCCATTTCAAAGGCACTTTACTTAGGTGTGTGCAATTATTGGGCTTTTAGCCCTTTTTCTTGCAATCTGCTGCAAAATGATCTGCTTCTAACCTGATTTTCTTTTTGCAACAAGCTTTCTGCTTGCTGGTCTTATGCTTTGCCGTCGTCTTATTTTACCACCAACACCTCCCTAACCTCTGCCACCACCAGATGGATTTCCTCGGGAACATTCATTAATGCACTTCTCTTAATTGTTCCAAATTTAGAAGCTTCTTTCTGCCTGTACTTTACTCATTTGAATCTTAGTCAAATCAATAGTTTGACAAAATACCTCTAAGGATAAATCATTTTGAGGAAAAAGATTTCATAACCACACTAAAGTTATATCCTAAAACTACACATCGCATCATATCGTTTAGAATTAGCTGCTTCGCCTTCGTCATTTACACCTGCAGTCATCCCAACACAGCTGACACATCCTAATCAGCACGCAGATTTAAGTTGTAATATGTGAATTCCCAACATCTCCCACTGGAGTTATCTATATTTCCTTTGTGTTTATGTGTACTCTATGTGAAACACGGTAAAATGTCTGTAAGGACTGTTGCATTATCGGCTCAAGCCACTGTAACACCTGGACAATATAATGCAATCCAATCAAATAGCCCGGTAACAAATGTTTTTTATAGTATAAACATCTTTCACAGGATGGAACTCGAGAGTGCTTTTTGTGACCACTGAGACATCGGATGTCACCACTAATAAATATGGCTCATGAAGTTGAAGCGCCTCTCTAACACAGCTCACTATTATCTTCCTTAATGTCATACTTGTGCAGAGTTGGGATTTCACAAAATGTGTTCTTCAACATGCCTGGATGGGTTTAGAACACAGAGGCGTCTTTTGCCAATGTTGTGCGGCTTCCCAGCTAAAGGTCATCAGCGAGTGGAGAAGGAGAATCAGAAAAGGTCAAAGCCTCTTTATATATGCTGGCAACAAAATGTATCATGACCAAATGGAAAATACAGTGTCCCGTCGTGATGGTACCCATCGTGCCATTAGCGGTGAGGAGGAACAGCAGAGGGATAAATTGATGTGATCAGACCGATTGCAGCGTGGGATCGAGTTGTTATCTTAGTCTTAATCTGTAATCATAGTCGAGCCACTGAGATTCTGTTTGCCTGACCAGGGTTGGAAAAAAGCACTTATGGCACAGACCTCAAAGATGTTAACTTGACATTTAGGCCAGAAATCATCTCTTGCCCTTTAACTTTGTAAGGATGTTGTGTGCCACACTCTTCTAAAACATAGAAATGTCTACTGTCAGAATCGTGACCTCGCACGGTGAGTCTTTGCAATAACGTTGAATACATAAAGAAGTACTCCGTGTTACAGCTAGTGTAAACATTCCAGATGTATAGACTCAACTGTAGATGCAATAACTGAATTGATATGAACTGTCAAAGTGTATCTTGTTCCTGAGGTTTTATAAAGAACTACATTTACATTAAATAATTCCTCTTTCTTTTAAGTTATAATGTTGTCAAATTTATACACTGATACTGAAATTTTGAGTTTTTGTTTGTTGTACTTAGATACAGTAGATATAGTCGAGGCCCGTTACACATTATTGACCTGACATGATTGTTTAGGGATTAGAAAACTCTCTTCTACTCAGAACAGCCAGTCTGCAGTATTCTGAATTTTTATTATTGTAGACTAGTGGCAGACCTTTGCTGTAACACTTGGTTTCCGAGAAAGACACATAATAGTCCCTGACAGGTGGTGTGATTTCCTCAAAGCTATTTTGAATATGTCCCAGGTCTCCAAAGAGCTAAAGACAGGATTCAATAAGTAATGCCTCAGCAGAACCTGGTGATCCTGTCACCCTCTGGCTGATTGTAATCATTTGTGATGGCCCCCGTATGCCTGCCGGCCTCCCAACACTCAGGCTTTTAGATGGGCATCAAAATGCATTACTTCCAGAGCACTAGATGTGGGCCTGTATGTGTGAAGCCAGGTTGGAAATAAAGACATTAACTCTGTCTGCAGACCAAGATTTCTGAACTCTGAGTGACATCAGAGCCTGTTTCTACTAGCAATTTAAGTTCATGATATGCTTCATATCATAACATTAATATTTGAGCCTGCAGATGAAAAACTATTTCTGAAAGCTATCCATTAATGCAACAATGCTCAAGGACTTTAACTTTGCGAAACAAGTTGTATTCCACTTCAAATTAAGTGGAAACAACACGGCTGATGCATTCTTTGCATGTAGTGCTACAGCATGGTATATAAGGCCTTAATGACTCGGCAGCGGGGGGCTCGGCTGTTTAATGAGCGGGCTCTCCTGCGCCACCACGATCAAACAAGAGCCTCATTTGATTTTCCCTCTTGACCTCTATTACTCTCAGAAAACAGCAAAGCACAAGGGATTTATTTTTTCAAAGGCTTGTGCAGGAGTGGAGAAATTAAGATAACGGTTCAGAAAAAAAGTTAATAACGGTTTTAAAGATTTTATGCATAAATCTATAAAATGTGAATAGGCCCACCTATTGTGTGCAGTTATACACACACACACACACACACACACACACACACACACACACACACACACACACACACACACACACAGGTTTCAATTTCAAACTTTGATTTGAAAACAAATGCTTAGAGCAATAGTTTGAGAATTAAGCTTATTTATTTTGGCTGAGAATTACAGTAGATAAGAAGATTGATATCACTGATGCGGCGTTGGTTAAACAAAGCTACCAAAATCAGCCGGTTGGCTTATTTGAACTCACAGAAAAATGCAAATAACCCTGTCCAGTATTTGTGCTAAGCCGCACAAAGCGCTCGCTGACTTTGTCACACAGACTTCAGCGTTGAATCAAGCTTATCACCCAACTGTCAGCAAGAAAGCAAATAAAACACATTTACCAAGATGATAAAATGTAACTTGAAGCATAGCCAGTGTTATATATCCTGCTCAACAGTAAATGCAAATCAAACAAGCCAAACATCTTATCAAAAATGACAGGCGTTTTGATGCAGGTTCTGGGCAATGAAGAAAGTCTGTATTTGTATCTTATTTTGCAGAACCCATCCTATGATTTGATCCCTCAGATGTGTCAGTTTAAGAGACCACTTCAGAAGAAGCCAGCAGACAGTGGCGTCACTACGGAGGAATACACAGAGTGGGTGTCGAGAATAACAGTGACAACCTCATGAGATTACTACAACTTCCACAGACCACATCATGACACACAAATCCTTAAACATCATGAACCCCAGTCCTGAATGGCGCCGCACCAACATGTCAGCTGAAATGGCTCCTTATTGCTTCCTGGTACATTTTTGATGCATAAGATCCTTTCTATAATATTATATTAATGAACAACAGAACTTTCTATCTTTTTCTAATTTACCCGTCATCCAAAATATCTCCATGCGCTTCAAGCCCACATTTGTTAGTGTATCTGTCACTTTTTTCTATAAATACTGCTTTTCTCGAGGTCAAAGCTGATTTTTAATGTTGGAAGAATGCAACAACCATCAAACATAAAAAAGGTTATGTGTATGCCCAACGCAGAGATGGAGCACATGTGGACATGTGCTAAATGCAATTTACAGCTTCACTGTAGATCTAGAAAGTGCACTTTAATAAGACAAGAGTTGTTGAACATGCTATCATGCTGTGTGTAATCACACACGTTTTCTACAGCTTTATTTTCCTTCTTCAGTGTGAAAAAGGTAACGTTCTGCTGCACCGTATAATTTGTAAAAAGGCGGAAAGTAACTGAGGTCTGGAGGTGAAGAGACGCAGCTCAGCAGGACTGCAAGACAAAATGCTTTCATGACACCTGCTGGTGTATGTTGTTCTATCAGACTGTTCCTCTCCTCCCTCATCAACAATCCATCAACACAGCGGTAGATGCAGACAGCTGGCCATTCCCTTTTCAACGGCCATCAGAAGTGGGTACACTGTCATTACGTGCCTGCTGACCTTTTTGAAAGACTGAAATAAACTAAAGATAAAACGTATCCTTACTTCTGTGCAACAGGAGGCAACGAAAAGAGAGTGATTGCATCACCATATTTATTTATTTATTTTCTATTGCATCACATCTAGCGTTGTGTTGTCGTTCACGTTGTGTAACATTTCATGCCAAAGGCATTAACAAGAGGCAGGAAGTTAGAAATCGGAAGACAGTTGTTTATTTCTTAGACCATGGGACACTGAAGGTCAAAATAGGAAAAACACAGGATGAATTTAAAAGCGTCTGTGAGGCCGTTTTCTTACCGGTTTGGTTAAAACCCCGACTGTCTTTAAGTGGGCGGAAAGTGGTGGATGCTGGGTGAAGTTCAGCTTTTGGGACCACATTTAAATCTCTATGCTTCTGTTACCGAGCTAAACAAGTTGTTCTCATGATTTGTATTTAAGTACATGAATCCAGGAATCAATAAATCAGTGTAATATATTATATAAAAGAATGATCCAAATGTCACTCCAAGCACATGTATTCTTCTTAATTTCTGAAAGTACATGCTACCTGGACAGAAAGGACACTTTCCTTAATGCAGAGTAAGGCGACTTGGTCATGATCACGAGTATAATGCAGGAACTTCACTGACATTCTGATTAATGATTCCAATTACAAAGAAAAATCGAAAGTTGAGGAGGAAAGCGTTTTGCAGAGGATTATAAAAGAGACAAAGCAGACAATGAAGACAAATAGGCGAGCTAGAGCTTACATTTTATCTTATGATCATATATAACAAGCCTAACGGCGGGTGTCCCTTCCATTAGAGCTTATGAATAGTTTGTATGAGTCATTTCATTGACTTTGCAAATAGTGAACACTCAAAGACTTTCTTTCCCCAAAATCTCAACCTTCCCTCAGGGTTCAAGAAAAGATTTGGTTATCAATCATATTATTGAGGGGAATCCTAATGTGGCCTGTCAGAAAGTAAAGTATATAAGTCAAATATATTTTAGCTGATGATCTAGAAATATATGTTATATGCAAAGATGATATATGCTGCTGTGTAGCATAAATAATGTTTAATGCATCTTAGTTGTTATTGTCCTTCCACCAAACACTGAAACAATGTGTTGCAGTCGCCCAACAGCTCTTCTCTATATGACTCAAATGCGTTCTCCGCTCTCATTTTGCTTGATCTCACTAATGTGTTAAATCAGATTGACACACTGTCATCAATTCTGCTGCAACGTGTAATACAATTGTCCCTTTTAATGCACCGCGAAGAGAGCAAAGCAGCCAATCCAACCCCCCAGCGGAGGGCTTAATCACACATTGCCTATCGAGTAGCATTGGGCACAAAGACGACCGTTCTGCAACGCTTCACGAATTCCTTTGCCGATGTCTTCGTGTGTTCCGTAAAGCCACATAGTGAGTGAGTGAGTGAGTTAGTGGGTGAGTGGGTGACGGCATGCACAGCGCACAGATAGTTCAGTCCAACTATGTGGAACGCGTTGGTCTTCCTCTGTCCGTTGGCTCAGAGTTGGGTAGTCGGTGCGTAAATAGCTGTGCTTTTGGAGACACCCTGCGCAGCGCGCACTCCTCCCTCGGTTCCTTTCTTCGGACCCCTTGCTCTCCTGTTCTCAGTCTAACCAGCGAGCACGCACGGCGCGGCGCGGCGCACGCAGAGAACGAGAGCGCACAGCGCGTCCCAGGCAGTCCTCCTCCTCGCTGTCTACTCACGCGCCGGGATGGATCGACTCTCCGCTGCAACGATCTACTTCGCCAGTTGATAAGTTTAGCTCTTTATTTTTTTGGGGGGGTCAACCGGGAGCTGAAATCCAACGCCTTCTCCCGTTGGCAGATATTCTCCCTGCGCGTTAACTTGGCTCTCGGATACCTAATAAGCCATATGATGAAACCCGCCGGGCTACAATCGCACCTGATGCTCCTGCTGTGCCTCGTCTCCACCGCGGCGTGCAATATGTTTGCATTCACCGAGGAGCCCCCCGAGAGAGCCGTGAAGGGAGACGGCTATTGCAGTCGGATATTACAAGCTCAGAGCAGCCGGAAGGAAGGCAACAGTGAGTTTCGCCTCCGCGTCGAGGGAGACCCGGAGAGCTACCAGCCGGGGAGCACATACAGAGGTGGGTGCTCATCCACGAGATTTACCCCAAACGGCGTCGGTCGGCACTGTGGAATATCCACGACAACCCGCGGACAGTAGACTATGCAAACTTGAAACAAGTTTATTTACTTTTGCTGCGACACGAATGCACGTCCCCTGAACATCGCCGTATCTTTATGGCATTATCATTTAATGCCAAATATAATCCTTTTCTTGCTTGTTATTAGTTTTTATTATGTAGTTACATAAGGGCATTTCAATTTGAGTATAATTTGTGTGAACCACCTAAAGCCATTACTGAATAATATGAATAATAATAGAAATGCGTATTCGTATGAATAAACCTCATATGAGCAGCCATGAGTAAATAGTAGGCTACGTGTTAATATTTCCGTCACCATTAAAAAGGTTCATATAAGCCAAATCCCTCTGTGAACTCTTCCATTTTGGTACTCTCTTTCAAACTGATCTTTAAAAAGCCAGCAGCCCCTGATTTCATGGCTTTTGTCTAAAGTGGATGTTGTTGGGAGCTGTTAATGGGCATGTGCCATCTGTTCTGTGAATCTCCAAGGCTCATGCTGTTCTGGACTCATGTTGCATGTTGGTTCGTTCGTTCTTTTCGGATTAAACCATAGATTTACATCATCGAAAGTCAATAACATGTTTGCACTTCCCTAGAAATCATTTGAATGTTCAAAAGCATTATCCCAATAAGCTGATAAAGCTGTCATCAGCCGATTAAAATTAAATTGTCTTATGTTATGCAGAAAAATCTATCAAAACACTAAAGTTCTCCTGGGAATACTGCCAGAGATGGAACTATCAAAATGAGTGTCATCTGAAACAGGTGAAACATTGGATTGTGCGGGTATCGAATTGTGTACGACTGTATTCTAGCTCAGTGATGCTTGTCTCTGCATGATTCCATCCAGTGACTGTGATTGCATCCAGCCCCTCCTACTTCAGAGGGTTCACCCTTATTGCCCTGAGGGACGGCGCAGAGGGAGACAGGGACGAGGACTACGCTGGAAATTTCCAGGTACAGTTGCAGCTAAAGAAATGTCAGGAAAATGAGACCCCATTGGCATGTTTTCTCTCTTATCACACTGCAGTTACATGGCAATTAATTAAACCATATCTGCCAACCACACATGTATTTATACCCTGGTCATTAATAGCAATCCTTCCTCTGCGTGAAGAAATAAAAAAGAAGGTGTCTCTTACTGTAGATGGGGGTTTTGACAGATTTTCTTTGCACAGCCTTCCTGTCTTCACATGTCGAGGTGGGATTAGTCTCACCTCACCTCCTCTAATGGTCTTGATATAGCATATGAAAAGAACATACTCAGAGCCCAGGTTTCCAGGCTTTGAAATGACTGTGCACGTGTGTTGCAATTAAGAGTTGTGTGCTCACGAGCATGCACACAGTTCAGGTATTTATGGCGTGTACGATGGGTGCAGTTCTAAGGCTCATATGCATTTTACACAGGCAGAGCAAGTGGGAGCCCTGTAGAATGCAAGAGAGAACAGAGTGGGCCCAAGACTGTTAACGGAAGAGAAAGAAGTCAAAAATGCGAAGTATTAATAATTATACAGTGTGAGGAGTCATGTTGTAGAGAGAAGAAGAACAGTGGAGTGTATGCATGCGCGTGTACGTGAGTGAGTTTAAACAAAGAACAACAATAATCGACGTCCAGGGTGAATCCCGTCTCCTGCCTGATGTTAGCTGGGATTGACTCCAGACATTTATATATACCATGCTGCATGCTATACATAATATCATTGTATGTGTGTATATCTAGTGCTAGTACAGCACATTCACAGTGTAGAACTATATGTCAAGTTGATGTAATATTCTCCTCATAACCTTTTCACCTTCTTCTTGTAGATCTCTCATGCGCTTAGCTTACTGTGTCAAGTTTATTTCATCAAAGTCAAAGCTGCAAGTTTCATAGAGTTTACAGTGCAGAGGATGTCGTCCTGTCTTCAAGGGTTAAAAAACGCTGAGCATCCGAGGATTTTGTTTCAGCTATATCAATTACCCAAAATGTCTCAACAGTCTACCACAGTATCATCACTTCAAATCATATTTATTCTTAAGGCAGAGCTCGATGGGTTTACCAGCGTGCGGCGAGGTCTCTTTCTCAGACTTTTGTGAACCTGTCGGCTTCAGTCACACATTAAAGCCCGTCGTGGTACTGAACCTGTAGTGGAATACATGGGGTGGGGTGCACAGCCGCGCCTTCAGGCTGCTCCAATCACACCTACCGTGGCACTCTCTGTGACCCGAGCCTTGAATATGGGATGACATAAACAACAAGAACATTACGTTTTTGGTCGGTCAGAGCCCACTTGCTATTGATTTCATGCTGTTGTTATTTAGTAGCGGCCTTGAGCGGCCTCTTCAGCGCTATGGCAGAGAGACGTATAGAGGGGAAACATTCCCCACATTGATGAGAAGGAGTGTGGAGTGCACCTCGCATAATATATAGACATATGTAATCATAGTCTTTAGATATGGTTGAAAATAACAGAGATGTCTGGTCGGCTCTGAGAAGTTGAAGGTCTCGTTCACAGCTGTAGATGTTCGCTTGTTTCATTAAAAGCAACATGCACTAATTTCAGTAAGTAAGAATATTCAGTAAGAATAACCTACCGCCCAAAGAGATATCATACTCTGTTAGTCTTTCATGTTTCTTTATCTTTTATGTCAAAAAGAAACACACACACACGCATCCAGAAGCACACACTATTCCCCCATTCTGAAAGAGCCCTGGGTGGGCGGGCCCCCAAGCATTGAGAGAAGAGAAAAAAAGAATCTGCAACAGAAGACGTCAGGCTTTATTTATCATACGGCTCATTTGAAATCTGTTGGTGTGCCCCATCTCAGCCGTCTCTGGACAGCGCCCGACTTGATGAAAAGCACTTTTATTGAGCTCTCTGGGAAGGTCAGATGCCACAGTGTGTATGTGTGTTTGTTGGCAAGAGAGTAAACCGGCAGGCAACGCTGGCGATGTCTAGTGAGACATTAGTTCTCAGCAGGGTGAGATGATAGAACAAGAAAAGCCGAAACGTGGCTATCAGAAGAGAGGAAATCATTGCCCCTTCGAGTGCGACATGACATAATCTATGATGAAGCCATAACGGAGACTGTGGGTGAATCATGTTTACGTCGCGTTTACCTAAAAAATGATTCAATTGGAGGTTAATATGTTTGACATGAAACCGTTACGTGACACGTGAAGATGTTTTATCTTTTAAACATTCTCCATTACTTCACTGGTGTAAAAGTGTGCTGAGGTCTATTCATGCCACCCCGGGATGCCTGATAGAAACCATGGGAACGTGGAGGGGGTGGGCTGTGTGGTCCTCCAGACTACATACACATGCACCGCACGTGTAAACACACACACACACACACACACACACACACACACACACACACACACACACACACACACACACACACACACACACACCTACACACACAGCCCCCGATTCCCCTTCTGACCACATCTCTCTCACTGTCGAACTCAAACAAACACATATAGCAAACACAAACACACACTCACACACACTCGCACACACACACACACACACACACACACACACACATATATACAGAAGCATCCACACACAGTAATCTTCCAGTGGGGACTCATTCATAACATGGAATGACAAAGGAAATTTTCAGCTGACAGCTTTATGGAAGGAGAAAATTCCCCTTCTTTACTGCCCTGATGTCACTTCATATCTAAAAGATCCTTAGCGTCTGGGCGGTGAATATTTGTTCACTCGCTGTGCTCCCTCATGAAACCTCCTCTACTACAGTAATATCCTGTCCAGTTCAAATAAATGAGATGCTCAGTGTTTTAGTTTTGCACCTGAATGAAGGACGCCATCAATTTGGACTCACGCCTACAGTGATAGTCGGGATGGTGTGAACTCTGTGGTTGATTCAACACTGATGACTTCAAATTACTTTATTTAGACTTTACTCAGTATTATTACTAATAGCCACAAAGCTGACATGCCATAAGGACGCTGAACGATGTGTCCCTCCTTCACGAGACTTACTTTGCTGTTTGCTGTAAAGTTTATTTTAACCAGCTTAAGAAACTTCTGTCTTTTTCTTCAACAAATAAAATGACACATTTTTTGACAGTGAAATTAGGAACATCAGCGGGCCTCTCTTATTCTGACGAGGTGGTTTTATCTTGTCAAACAGTATTACAGTTACATTGTGTTGACAAAGTATGCAATAATTAACTAAATAAAAACAGTAAATATTAAAAAGCATCATATATTACCTATACTTTATATGGCAGAACGTTTTTTAATGATATCTTATTATGCTGTACCAAGTGGGATAAATCCCCTTAGTAAAAATATGAATTTCAAGTCAGCTCCATATTCTAATTATATTTGTAGGCACTTGAGCTAAAAGTAAAAGAGAACATTAATGCAGCATTTTCTAAGGCATAATGTAAAGTACTAGCCTTGATATGATATAAGAAAACAATGATGATACTGATGGTATTTATGTGTGTATTTATGCGCTCGCTTTACAGATAATTGATGAGGAGGAAACACAGTTTATGACCAACTGCCCCCCTGCAGTGACAGAGAGCACTCCTCGCAGACGCACCAGCATCCAGGTGTTTTGGACTGCGCCCCCGAGTGGATCCGGCTGTGTCATCATTAAGTATGTATACCACCACTCATGAGGAGAAGATTCCTCAAATGCCATAGTGCCCAAAATGCCCAAATGCTTAGAGATAATCTACACACTAATGGTAGAGGATTAGTTTACAACTGAAACGGTGCCTGTACTTGGTGAGACGGTAATTAATGATGCGCTATGCGGTCTGGTCATGTGTGAGTAAGGCCGCCCCTCTCTATAGAAATTGTAGATCAATGCATGAATGCCCACAGATCAGTGGAGACTATAAGATGCAGGCTCAGTCTCCAAGTATCAAGAGTATATTTGATTTGTAGTTTTCTCCTGCTGATAATTTTCAAAGCATATTATAAGATTTTATATTTTCTTTTTTCCACCTTATAGGCAGCGACTACGTATTCCATTGTGCAACAAAAGCTACACACTCCAATTATCATAAGAATGTATTGCTTTCCTTTTGTGTTAGGCTGCATTACTTTTAGCAAATAAACTGGCAAAGAGTAGAATGGCAAAGAGCAGAAAAAGTTAGTTATGTTTTGAACTACTGCTAAAAAAAGGATGATTTTAATTGCTTTTTGTTATATGGTAAGTTTTAATCATAAATTGCAGCTCTCGGGGATTGCTAGCGGTGCCTCGAGTATATATTAAATCTACATGCACATGCCTTCCTCAAAGGGAAGCACGGTTAAATCGTTAAAAGTTAATTATTTAGCTGATTGACACCAATCGACTCTGCTTTGGTCCATCCTTTGGGCTTGCTTGGGTACATAGGGGTAGTGATGTTTAGCTGAAGACAGATGGTGGCCAAAATCCAATTTATGATTCAGTACAACTAAAAAGTTGAGAGAGGGACGAAGCGTACGGCCTAGAAAGAGGTACTTAAAGGGGCTGAGGGGTGGATGTAGTAGTACCGGGGCAGCAGGCAGGGTGGCGAGGGAGAACTTTGAAAGAGATGCCTCTTGAAGATCCTGAATACAGGTTTTGAGTGGATATGTGCCACTCCTTCATGTTGTATGCCTTCAGGCTTCAACAGTCTTATTGATTGAGGAGATTCAACCACTGTAACTAACTGATAGGGCTTTTCATATGTAAACTGTTCAACATAATTGTACACTATGGCTGTGTACAGTGGGAAATGCACGCCAGCTGGAAAAAATGGGAACATGAAATGAGAACTGTGCAGTCAAAAAATATACAGAAAGAAGCAACATAATGTGACATGATTGGTTATTTCATAGATAAGCATGAAGAGGACATTTTCATTAGCACAAGCAGGGCAATTTTATTTTTAAATTTGCATTCCAAAAAAGCTTAGTCAGCCTGCTTGAAAAATATTGGGATTTTAAGAAAACATCTGGCTGAAATTAGAAGTGTGTTTGTGGCATTTATGTTTCTGTTAGAAAGAAACCTCTTTTTTCCTCTTCGGTGGTTTCTGAGAGGTGTAATTGAGGGGCAGCCGATGTCATTAAAATAGAAAGACTGTGCTCGGTGGTTAGCTTTCGCCCGTGGTTGGTCTGTGATGAGAGGGCCAGGCAACGGTGCTCTTGAACTCAGAACACGGAGGATGAAAATCTTACCATCCAATCCAGTTATTTTCAGCCGTCGTGCTTTCAAGAAGATGTTTCTATAAGTGCCTTTCAAGTTAAGCTAAGTTTAGTTTATTCATTTGCAAAATTAGATAAAAACCAACAAACATAAAGCTGATAAAAACAACAAAAGAGAAGGGAAAATCTTTAGTACAAAATGTCATGGAAAAAACATGAAAAAAAATATATCCAAAAAGAAAGAAAGTAAAATTTAAGAAGATGTTTCTATAAGTGCCTTTCAAGTTAAGCTAAGTTTAGTTTATTCATTTGCAAAATTAGATAAAAACCAACAAACATAAAGCTGATAAAAACAACAAAAGAGAAGGGAAAATCTTTAGTACAAAATGTCATGGAAAAAACATGAAAAAAAATATATCCAAAAAGAAAGAAAGTAAAATTTAATGGAAATAAAATAGCATGGAGAAAAAGTAAAAAAAAGTATTAAGTTAAAAAATGGCACAAAAAGAAAGTTTGGTCAAAAATGTGGTAAAAAAATGTTGGTGAAAATGTCCAAAAAATGTCCAAAACTTCATGGAAAAACGATTGACATTGAAGTAGCAGCAATCTATTATTGTTTTCAATTTGTATGAAGGAAGCAATGTTTTGTCATTACTCTCCAGCGCTGTGCAATATGGGAGACGAGTGATTTGTTCTGATGGTCTGTTTGACTAACGAAGTATATCAGCGATCATTTGAATGTCACAACCAAATGCAGGTGTCACAGTCTGTTAATCTCCTTCATCACAACGATAGGTCGGATGAAGGAGGACTTTAAAGGCCACTATAGTCAAGCAGACCCATTGAAATTAAATGAAAACACATTTGCCCTGTGCACAGGATTTGTATAGTGTCTTAGTTGTTTCATCTTTGTAGTGTAGAGTAATGATCCCTGGATGTAGTAGGAGCAGACAGAACCAAATAAATCATTACACTGGTTCCTTTGTAGATACTTGGCATTCAAATTTAAAAGTTGCCATAAAAAAAAGGAAAAATCTATCTTGGTCCTTTCTTTTTTTCTTTTTAATATTTTCATCTTTTTTTTCTATTATGCTCTAAAACTTGCATACAAATCTACTGCAGCGCCCCACACACACTCAAATCAGTGCACTTTTGGGGTGATTGGGATCAGAGTGGTGGTGTGGATACGGCAGAGTGAGATAGAATTTAAATTGGATGTTAAATAAGCATTACTCCACTTGATTGTCTGGCCAGCCCTCAAAAAGTGGGCAAGCAGTGAGGCAGAGTGAGCTCCTGTCTCTCAGGGAGATACGTGAAATAGGGGGGGATTGAATTAAAGCGATTAGAGATGTGCCGTTGGTGTTACTTACCTGTAATCATTTTATTCATATCATTTCTTTTAGTTTGTCTTGGCCATGTATCATACTTGCTTTTGCACACACCGCATATTCTCACATGTACACCAATATATCCTGTATAGTAAAGATGATAGTGTTACAAGCGTGAATAATAGTGTGTATCAGTTGCACTTACACTTAAGGATGGAAAGGTAATAGTATTGTATGCCATTAAATATCCAGAGTTTGCTATGAAATAACATGCAGAAAAGGGTGTAGTAGACCATTATAATGCCAAAGTATTTAAATACATCAACAAAACAGGGAATTAGATAAACATTTTTCGATGAATATCTAACTTCCATCAAGTCACTGTTTTTCTTGGGGTCGGGGATGGCCTCTAGGACCGGCTCAGCTCGACAAAGCCCAAACACAGCTAAGCTTAGTGCGTTACAAAATGGCACCCGAGCAGTCCAGCTGGACTCGGCCCACCTGGAGCACATCCATCCTGCACCATCATTGTTGGGTTTCATCCCCGTGGAAACCTTCCGGCAGCCATGGATGGTGTAAAAGGCTGGTGTTTGTGAGGAAGTTATGTGCCTTGAGGCCCTTTTTCAGTTTTAATCTTCCACACTGCTGAAAAGGTTTATTTGTGGCTGATTTACATGTCAAGGCCCCTCTCAGACCTGTGTACCCCACCAGCCGGTGAAGCAGGCCTCTCAAGACAGCTCAATCTAGACAAAGTCCCCTCTGCTGAGTCTTTGATTACCGTTGGCCTGTCAACCAGTTCTTATTGACACAGTGCACAGCCTGTTATATTGTATGTATTTTTCTTTCTGTGGATTTTGTTTACATAGTACAAATAGTATGCACAAAGTAATACTCCAGAAATTATTTTGTTATTTCCTGTCTTTCAGTTTTCTTAATACATCGTATTAATACGTCGCTTTTTGTGGTCTTTGTGTAAGACAGTACCTCCATCTGAAAGACAGCCTGAGATTGTGTGGGCTCGGACAGCAGCTTTTAGAAGTCTGCTGAAAAAACAGGAAGATGATTATGAATAAATCTGCTCGCACCATCTGATCTTCTGTTCAGAATTTACCACATCTTGACAACCAGAATTTTCTTGCTGCCTGCCGTCTTCTCTTTATTTTTAAAACTTCTCTTTTCCATGTACTTTTGCACCTTATGCTCTACTCCTGACTTCCTATGTCTCTTTTTATTCTACTTGTGCAGGGCAAGCATTGTACAAAAGAGGATAATCTATTTCCAGGATGAAGGTTCACTCACCAAGCGAATGTGTGAAAAAGGTAGGCTTCTTTTAGTGATATTAAAAAATAATTTATCATGAATGTCGATATTTCAATCTCCCTGACGTTACTCCACTTTTCTTTTTTTGGTCTCTTTTACTCTACTCTCGTTCTTGATTTTGATGCAGGGACAGTCCTCTCTGCCATTTCACTCTGGCATATAAATGATTATAAATGAGTATGACCCCCTGACTGTGCATAATATTGGATGTCACACTGTGCAACAGATCAAAAGAGCCATGCTATATCCTCCGCTTTTCTCATGGCCTCACTCTTTCCTCCCCTCTGCTCCGCATTTTCTTTAAGCACCCAGCTCCTTTTCTGCTCCTTACACGAATGAGCAATCTCTTTACGGCTTTCTCACGTTGTTCTGTATTTCTCACTCTGTATCTTTCACGTTCCTCCTCGATGCTGTGCAGAATCCCTGTTTGGAGACGTTACCGATAAACCTCTGCTTGACTGCTGTGCCTGTGGAACGGCCAAGTACAGAGTCACCTTCTATGGGAACTGGTCGGAGAAAATTCATCCCAAAGACTATCCACGTAAGAAATGGACAACATGTTGATGGTTGGGGTCTTATAATACAATTTGTTAACAATAACAAAAATTGAGAGGTCTTTTGCAGCTCGGTAGCTCTAAAATACTGCAGGATATGTTGCTGAGATATGGCTGTTTTTGCCCGGGTACCTGGGTCTCAATAGCGATGGTGTGATTAACTCTCTGCAGTGTGGTACTTTGATTGAGTGTTATGTGTGTATAAACTCGAGCCATCCTATCATGAAGTGAATGGGATTCGGGATTACAATGGCTTTCTTGTCTAAATCCGGCTGGTTAGATCAATATACTGATTAGAGTGAAATAGGATAAACCCTGAAATGGAAAGGGAACCTTAACTTACTGTCTTATGGAGGTAGTAGTTTGTGTGTGGTTCACTCTCACATACTGATTAGTAAACACACTTTGAAGATAGATAAACCTAAAAGATAATAGGGCAAGCTTAGTGGTGTCTGTTACGTGACTCAAAAAGCGACACAGTTGGATTTTTCCTTGCAGTCATATACCACGCTACCAGTTTTTTGAACACACTGCATATTGAGTTCTGCACAATACTATTCACTGACTCCAGTACTGTAATCACATGACGATCTGTCCTCACTTGAGTTATGATGCTATTTTCAATTGTAAAAAAATGGCTTTAAAAAGTACTACTTAGAGTAAACTCTAAGTAGTACTTTTTGCTCCCTGAGATATGCAACTAATTTGAAATCATCCTTCTACTTTTAACTCAGTCAGTCATCTTCTATAGAGCATATCCTTAGTATGTGGGTGAGCACCCATAGAGGATAGCATTATGAGCAATCATACAATTCAACTTATACACTCTTTCCAGCAAAAAACAAGGGCTTTCAGGTTTAAAATGAATCAAATCAAAGTATCGCTCAATGTGATGAACCAAAAGTCTGTCAATCAACGGAGCAATGGAGCAATCAAGGATCGTACACTGTAACAAATTGCTGTAAATTTACGGTGCATTTCTAACGGTATCTTACAGTATGCCATAATAACTGTAACATACAGTTAAATTTCCATCCCTTGCTTGTAAATTAACGGCCAATGTCATGAATAAACAGTTAAAGCTGTCAACTTACAATAATAGCAGCTACCGTAATTCAACTGCATGTTACATATATTTTATGAAGTGGTGGAAATACACATACAAGTAGAGTGAATCACAATCCATCTACATCTGTTGTAGGTTAATGTATGGAAGCCCATGTCAGCCACTGAAAAACAGGTCCCGTAAGTCATCATAATGAGATACGATTATGACTTTCAGGACATTACTATACATGCAGCTGTCACTTTTATGCAAAACGCCCATGGTTTGACATCATTTTAACTGGAGTAATTGGGGGTTAGGTGTCTTGCTAAGGAACACTTCAACTTGGCATAGGGAGCAGCCAGGATTCAAACCGCCGACCTCGCGCTGTACGGCACACCCTCCCTATCCCATGTGCCACCTTCGCTGTTGTTTCAGTGGCTGGAATGTAAAGATTATAAATATTTGTATTATTCAAAGTGTTCATTGCCTAAAAGTCATTTGAGTGTCAATCATGACCGACTGCTCCTGAACGTGAGGTCAAACGCGTAATCTCAGTTCATCCAGAACACCTGTGCAGTTCAACATCGGAGGAGTTTCTCATTGCCTCGTCTCTCCAAGTAACGTTGGTAAGTGTTATTTGCCTAGCATGATTACCATTCTCTTTCCTTACATCTTGTTGTCTTCCTCATCTTTGTAATTTTAATATTTTCCAATGACAGTGTTTCTAAATATTTTATTTTGGTTTGTTTTACAGAGACTCTGGATTAAGGACGCCAGACGTTTGCCGCGGTCATTTGAAAGTGTTCCATAACATATTGTTGCAGTTAGTTTACCTTGTTCCTAATGATTTTATGATTCATTTTTTTAATGTTGTATACATGCGGCATATTTTATGTTTTGTTCTTGGTTACAAATGCCGAACATTTTTGTCTTAAAGGCATCTAATAAACTCCAACCACTATGACCGAAATGAGTTTGGTTGTCTTTCTTTAATTTGTGGCGAATTAAATGCAAAAGTATACGATTATAAGTAAACGGTAACATTCTGGTATTTATAACACAAAAACTGTAATTGTAAGGTAACAAACTGTAATCCAATATACGACAACATACCGTATATTACGGTAGGGCACTGTAAATAAAACAGTAAGTTACTAGCGTCGACTGACAGTAAATGGCAGTTGATTCACAGTAAAATTGGTTCAAGTTTACGGTAACATACACTAATCCGTTTACGGTAACATAGTGTAAAAACCATTTACGGTATTATACCGTAAAAACTGTCAATTCTTGGCGTCTTTGCTGCCGGTAAAATACCGTTAATTTACAGTGAAATTTTTTGTGTGTAGAAGGATCATACTTGAAATTTCTAGAGCTTTGCCTCTACAGGTGGCAAAAATGATCAGCTAATTTCTGAAACAGGCCGGGCAGTCCACTTGATGAGCTACTGTTTTGTCTTTTTCCACCAGGTCGTACCAATCACTGGTCGGCGATTATTGGAGCCTCCCACTCTAAGAGCTACGTGCTGTGGGAATACGGCAGCCTTTCTAGCGATGGAGTTAAACAGATAGCTGAGCTGGGTTCCCCTGTGAAAATGGAGGAGGAGATCAGACAGAAGGTAAGATTCTCTGACGATGAATGATGCATGAAGTACAATGGAAAAAACATTCATGCACACTGAACATTTCTACAAGATATAAAGTCGAGGTATTCAACAAAAGGAAGAGTTCAGTTTTTTTGTTTTTTCTGTAAATCTTTTTCTTGTCCAAATCTAGTAAGAGGTTAGTTTGAGATGCTGGGGTGCTCACACCCGAGTTCAGCATGGCATGAATTGGTTTGACATTGTTCTCCAGATTGATTAGTGCTTTCAAGCATCTACGCCATTCTTAGCTTGACTCTACATCTACTGCGTACTGTGCACACAACCAATACACAGGCTCTGGGGGAGGAGTACGGCTGTAGGACCAGTTGGGATGCTCGAAAAAAAGTTCAGAAAGATATGTTACTTCCTGGTGTGACATGAAATGAGGTCAATAATAGATTCCCTCTAAAGGCTCACCATTCAATTGAACAGTTTATCTTTGATTAGACCGTGGGGCTGGACATGACGCTCATAATGCTCAGAAGGAGTTACAGGAAGTAGCTGATATTCCCACCATTAAGTGTTGATTAGTAATCCATTCAATTATTTTCCCCATGGGAAAATAATCCATACTTTGAATGGCTTCCATCAGCACTCACCTTAATTTTAGATATTAAGTTTTATTTTTTAAATATTTATTGCGCTTAACTCCTAAGTCTCTGTCTCCTGGGCCTGTCTTCACATTAGTATTTCCACAAACAGCTTGGCATATCTTCTCGTTTCCTCCTGTATATCCATGGCTTCCTCCTGGAATAAGAGCGGATGGTCTTGCGCGGTGCTTATTGCTGGCTAATATTAAAGACCCTAGGTCACAGGTGCACAGGGAGAGAAAAAGTGTCTCTATGCATTGCTGTCGTCTCAAAGCTAACACAGCACACAATTTTGTACTATTATTTTCTCTCAGCCTAGATCATTAGAAGCATTTCCTCTCAGCTTAAAGTGCAGGGTGAATAGGCGAGATATTAAATAATGTCAGTGTAATGAATACTTAAAATTATTTTTAACAATATAATACATTATATTAGTCATCAGTTAATTGGGATTATTTCTGCAGCACAAAGAATGAGAATGTTTCCACACAATCAATCATACATACTTGCCCACCAATCAGGGACAACCCTTTATTTTCTATAGGTTCCTCCTTCGATTGTGTATTATAACAGCAAATGTGGTTGAGTGATTGAACAAAATGATGAGACACACAACCAGCAATGATATCATCTCCAGGGGTATCTCAAGCTGTGGTTGTTGGATCTATGTGCATTTGTTGACATACAACATGATCTTACTTTAAATAGGTGATTGCGCTGAGCTGTTTGTTTTGGAGTCACGTGACATTTGGTCTCTCTGTGATTTATCGTCACAGCTCCTTTGATACCCGGAAGCTAAAACGTCTTGTATTGCCCGGAGAAATCTAATGCATGTGTATATTGTATTCACAAGTATACTTCTGCATAGCCTGGCATTGCCCTTGAGATAAGGGGGCCGGGTTATGGAGGCTCCCTCTTTTGAGCCATGCAGTGCGTAAACGCTGACATAAACAGAAAGCTGATTGTCTTTTGTGTCAGGGGGGGGGGAACATCTAGCCCTGAATGCAATATTGATATTCATAGCCGGGCACCACTCCAGCCGAGGGGTGCACTGATCAGGATGTTCATACAAAGTTTCATTTGCAGAGCCGATCAGGCATGCAAGACCTTGGAAACACGTCTACACACAAATACACAGAACAATCCTTCTCATTCTCGTGTCAATTTAGTGTGATTGCTGTATTTTATTTCTGAGATCTGCGCGCTTTCAGACTTTAGACAAGACTGTGCTGCCCCATCTGTCTTTCTGTTACTGCTCATTAGATGTGTTGTGCCCTCCCGGTCCTCTGTGAATATATTAATTCATTGAATTAACGCTTTATTAAACTACAAAACTATAGTCGTGGTAAGTGGTAGTACTTAATATGTTTGAAGAATTAATCTTTAATTTTAAACGACTTGCACTTTTAATTTGTGCATCCCATACAAACTTGGCTCTGTATTTCTGTCCTTGCTGGCGACTGGCTGGTAATAAAAATGTTATTGGATGTCAGACTTTCTCAAAAATAGCCGAGACCCACACAATCTCAGGCCCTCTGCACTGCACATAAGCAATGATGACAGCATGCCTCTCATCATATTGGTTATTAAGACTATAAGCGAAACCATTACTGCCCTTTTAATGATTCATATAATGAAATGAACAGCATAAATTAACAATGAAACGGAGGAAAAGGCATTATGATTTAATATTGCTTTCCACCAAAGATGCATATTCAATTTGTATTTTAATGAGTTAGTAAGTGTATAGCTTTAAGTCAGCGACGTTTAGTGCACGTAGTTCCGCTTGCTAAGTTACAGCATGGTGAATGGTAGATGGACTTTATTTATTTATCTATCTTCTTTTTAGTTTCTGGACCATTCAAAGCACTCAATACTACTAGTCAACATGCACACCCACACATTCATTTGCTGATTCATGGGTCATACAATGTTCTAATCTGCTGATGAGATTCTTAACTAATGCTCACTGACACACACTGATGTCACAGCCTTAAGGAGCAATTTAGGGCCCCATGCTCTGACCCAAGAACACTTCAACATGCAAAGTAAAAGAGCTGGTGAACCAACTGCGGTTTAGTAAATAACTGACAACCCCTTCTACTCAATCACTCCCAGATCTATAAAAACAGATATGCAATACTGTTTTTTGCCCTTATCAGAGCATTTGGCGGCGGTCTGGGTCTGTTGTTGATCTCCCTCCTCTCATGTACGAGGTGATTTGTTTATGCATTCAGTCATTACAGAAGCTGTGTGTGCCCCTAATGAGAAGTTTAATGAGACTCTCTCCATGGACCAGCGACCAGGGCAGAGGTCTCAGACAGAATCTCCTATTTCCGCTCGCAGCATGGGGCTTTTTTCATTATTGCACAGTGCGGACGCTAACAGAATCCTATATTATCCTGAGCTCCCCAGATGCACACAAAGACATTGCAGATAAATGAGGGGAAATACTGATCTGTGTTACTTGATATAACTCTGGTTCTTATTATATTGTCTGGCATCAGTTTCTTCCCTCACAAGAGTAAATGTGCAGATGATCCTCGTGGATCATTCAAGAGACTCCTGTCATGCTTCATGATTCCTTTTTGAAGGATAATTCTGCACAGAGAGAGACCAAACATGTTTGATAATTGGAATGCTATATACATATTCACCCAGGTCAACAAAAGCTATTTCACAATCTGCAAGGAACTTTATATCTGAATTTAGTTTGCATGATGAGCAAAATAACAAAAGGTTTTATCCAAGAAAATATCAGCTACAGTATTTTTTCATCTTGGTCCCTATGCTCCTCTTTCAGTGCACTTCACAAGGTTTGAAATGATCATTCTTAAGTTCAGTTGTGTTGAGAACAGTAAGGTCTGCCAGCTGCTAGAGGAAGCCCTGCCTCGGGTGCGTGGGTAGAGATTAATAGATATGCAGGTTATTTTGGGTCCAAGCCTCTCACTGAATAACCAGGTACGTTCCTCTTTATGTTCAGATAATTACTCAACAATTATGTTTCAAAGCACATACATCTGCATTCCACATGTGTCTTTTGGAACACACTTTTGAATGATCTCCTGTGTTAGTGTTCAAAAGTCATACATCTTATCAGGAATTGTTATGCTGGAAGAAATTCCCAAGATATGTAACTATGTAATAGATGGTGTAATCGATAAACCGTCTTCTCTACTGTCTACAATTATAGATCATTGTTTCATTTAATTGTACAAATCAACTCTGTTATAGATGAGTTTCATTCTAATCAGTGTTTAACCAACAGTATACTTCACACATTGTATTGGAATGGAGCGGTGATGTTGTTTCTTCAGTGTATTCTTGTAGTACACTTACACTCAATCCATTCCAATTATTGCACAGTTGACTCTTTCAATTTATTAAATCAACAATTACAGTAAAGTATATTTACCCACTCAAAGTGAATGCTAAGACAAAAGAATGAAGAAAAGAGCAATGATAAATGGTGCATGTGCGTCTTACTTAATATTATTTATTGCAATGTCTCATAATGAAGTGATGTTAATAATCAAGTGTTTTAGTCGGCGCTTGTGGAGAGTTTTTACACAGCGGGTAAAATATTGCAACTTGCTGCTTGTAAGCAATCGTGTCCAAGGACAAAAAAGAGTAAGATTTGGCATTTCCATTTTGAGCCCCTGAGAATTCTTTCTATTTTCTGCACATGCCTTCAATGGCACTAGGAACTGCATGAGGCAAACCGATTAGAGAAGCCTGGATGACTTGGGTTCAGTTTTTCTAGCGTCATTACGCTTTGCAATTTATTTTTCTCATCAAACAAAAGGAGATGAAACATCTCTTCACCTTGATGTCATTCAGAATTGGTCTTTCAACCAACGAATTTCATTAATTTTTTGGCCAACTAATTATCTTGTGCCCGGGTTTACTGTATAGGAGAATATATGGTGTTCCTTTCAGCATGTATGATACATCAATTACATTTTTTATTTCATCCTCTATAAAAGGGTCTAGTTCATTAACAGTCATTCAGAACATATTTGTATTGCTGTTGTATTTGAGATGAAAGGTGTTTGTGATGTAATATACTATATTACGCCGCTCTGCTGTATTCAAGTGTGCTTCAGGCAAGTGTTTTGTTGAAAGGGGTCAAGTAGTGTCGGGTTAGGGGGTGAAATGCTTTTTCAATTCACAGTTGTTCCAATTCTTTTCGCTCTTGTGCCGCTGTGTTAAAATCCTCTCTCTGCCGTGTCATAATATAATCAAATGACTATTTAATCTTTGCAAGAGGTGTAATTGTTTTTCAATTTAAATATCATTTAAACAATGTAAAATATGCTAACATGCATGAGATACACCACAAACAGAAAAAAGTTTTTTTGCTTAGTGGCTTTTTTTTCTCAAAATTCAACATTTTTAATAATATTTGTCTTCAGATATTTAGATGATCGTGTAAAATGGCAACAAAATGCTTCTCCAGCCCTCTGGACACAGCAAGGAGGCATAATATTTTAAGATGATAAGTCACACGTAAGCTACACGCTCTTTTGCTTCCTTTCTTTGTTTCTGTTATCGTTATCTCCCCATATTCCGTGCGTATCTCAGTGTGCGCATGCTGCCGCACTAAGTCGGGTTTTGCTACAGTTTGCTACCAATTAGCTTCAAAGTCTTGATCCCAACTCCGTATCCAACCTCTGCGAGTGCTGGCACACTATGCCAAACCACAGCGGGTGTGTGAGCGTGCCGAAATGCTGCTGCTCTGTGCCGTTGACCTCCATGGCCACTTTGCCCCAGCTACACAACTCCTCTGGGGCTTAACTTTCTTTTTTTTTTTTTTGGGTGTCCTCTTGGAGGTCTAGAAGCGAATAACCACGTTTAGTAGTGAGTGATTTGTTTACTTCAGCTGGCTGATTTTCCTTGGCCTGTCAAGTCAGCTTTATGAGCCAGGCAGAGATATTCCTGCATATAAAAAACCCCTAATGCCTGCCTTGCTTCCCAGCACTGTAATTACGGTTGCTGAAATCGAGCATCACAGCTGGAGGCAAGCACGTTTTGAAAGGCAGTGGTGTTGTGTTAGCCAATCTGCTTTGTGTATTCACGCATGTGTGTGTGTCTCAGTGTGCACATGCCCATAATTTGATTACGTGTGTGCGTGTTCTTCAGGTTTACAATAATGAAGAATGGAAAAATCTTCCTGCATCATAAGGTTATAATAGCTTTCCTACGCAGGTATTTCATGTATATGGTATACGCTTGATGTATGTATGGTGCTTAGTGCGGCTCAGCTTCACACACAGTCACAGAGATAAAAACTGTATCGATGTGGAATCTCAAACATCTTAGCCGGAAGCAACTTTGTTTGCGAGTAGTAACAGGCAAAGGAGAGTGGACAGGATATCGCTGCAGACCACCCTTAGTTACATTTGCCTTGTGCATCTCATTTGGCTGTCCCAGGAGTCTTCTCTGAATATGTTTCAGTTCCTAGATGTCTGAGATGACGCATGTAAGGGAAATTGAAATGTATGCCAAACATTGGGCTGTTATGAGTTGACTCTGTGTTTGTAGTCTCTACCATTTTATATCTTATCAGTCTGTTAATCCACCTCTTGGGGTCGACTTTTTTTTTGTCTATTTATTTAGAAAATGTAACTAGTAACAACATACTTGATCGGTTCACATATGCTTTTTCAAATGTAAAAGGTTCGTGTGAGTTGTAAGAAAGTTTTGTTCACCTCATTTCATTTCATCTGTTCAGCAGTCTGATTTCCTCCTCATTAACGTTCATCCTCGTTTGTTTTTTCCACTGTACAGTGCAACCCAAATAATCCCCCAAATGGATTTTGCTGTGTGAACTCAAGGTGACACAATTAGAGGTAGAAGAAAACCGGTACAAAGTTAACCGGTAAAAAGTACTGATTCTCCTGAATGAGGTTTTGGTAAAGAGAAAAGTGACTTCACTGAGTTTCTTTCAAGATCTTCATTACATCAAGGCCAGATAAAGACACTAAACACTCAATGTACATTTTTGGATCTTTTATTCATGAAGTCGGCCTTGACAAATGCGCTTCCACCAAGGGCTCTAGCCTTTATGTTGTCTTCATGTAAATGAGACCATTGCTTTGAAGCCCCACATCCACTGTAATATCATTGTGTTATTTTTGGACCTGAAGTCTGTTTTTGCTGACGTGGGTCACCAAAGAGAAAAGAATATAATAGAGCATCCAGAATACATGCGTAACCAACATTTTGTTTTTCTACTGAAAACAGTATCATCGTCAGTTAGCGTCATTAATATGAGTCGAAACTACCTTTTCAATAATAGCAAATTCTATTATCTTAAGTGTGACATCTTTCATTTCTAATGTTGCATTAATTTTACTCAAATCCATTAAACAGATCATTACTCTCTCTCTCCCCCCGATCTCTCTGCACCCACAGTAATAAACGTTGCTCCGTGGTTATGATACTTCTCTGCGTGTGAACAGCAACAAAATAAAATACAGGCGTTTCTGTTATGAGCTCGGGGGCTGCAACAGCCACTGGCCAGCTCTCCTTGTTATTATTGAAGAGTTTAGTGAGCAGTCTTAAATACTAAATTGTGTTGTCCCATTCATTTATCACCGCTGACTACAGCATATATTGCCCGTTTTGGTAAGCATTACATATTCTGTAAAGAGATCTAGATGTCTATTTGGTTTTGCATATTGTTTATCAACGTTTTTGTTTTGATTTTCCCATTTGGAGGTAATGAGGAGAGGATGCCTTTTGGGATTTTTCTTAACTAGTGCTTCAGCAAGGCTGTAAAAGACGTCTCTAATCATTCATCAGCTGGAGCTGGTAGTGTTCTGCTGGCGGTGGGAAGTGTCACGATTGTTATACAGTCTTGTGAGCGGGAATGGCCACTGACCACTTTGCAAACCAAGGATCTTAGAAAGTAAGAATGAGAGTTAGCAAAACGAAAGGAGAGTGAGAGACGTGGATGAACTGGGTCATCAGGAGGCAGTTACCTCAATTCATCTCTAATAATATCCCTCAGCCCTGGGCTCGGGTCTGCTGGAGCTGCCCGTTTTAATGGTTCGGGCTGCTTGATGAATAGTGTGGCAGGCAGCACCGAAGGCTTCCAGACTCCGCTGCGAGGCCCAGGGATTGCTGCCGAGGACAACCACGGTCAACAAATCAATTCACAGCTGTCTGGAGAAGTAGTCGCCGCTTACAAGCTCATCTGCCTTAAGCGCGGACAATTCTCTTGTCGCCACGTTTCGTCATGACCCCGGCGGAACTTTCTCCTTTTCTGTTTTGAGCGAGATTGGTTCGACTGAAGTAAATTCACATACGCAGCAAATCTGCTGCTTATTCTGCAGGGCAGGATGTGGGTATTTTCAGAGGAGATTTAATTAACACCTGAAGGCCGTGTAAGCCTTTACGCTGTGTACTGATAACTGCCAGCCTGCATCCCGTTGGAATATTCGAAGCAATATTTTAAGTTTATTAATAGTTTGGAGTATGTGCTGTGACAGACAGCTCAGATATTCCTGGGCAGAACTTTGATAACAACATCAGAGGAGTTTCTCACTCACCCAGGGAAAAGGCTTCTTTAGACCAAGCTTTGCATTGGCTCGCGGCTCTTAAATTCAACCGTACGTGTGGTCTCCTAGGTAATAGTTTGAATCCCTTTGAACGTGGAATGAGGCATTTTATCGTCTCTAGCCGGAAAAGAATCTTACTGACACACAACTAAATATGCAAAGCTAAGCAATGATGTAATGAACATATTCATATTTAGTGGGTTTGAATAGTTATGATCAGAAAATGCAAACTTTTTTAACCATCTCAAATTATATCTAAGATTTAAAGTAAAAATGATGCTCTTGAAAGAAGTTCTTTCCCCCACATTGGATTTGATTGTCCAAGCCACATAGTCTTTACCATGATATGTAAACAGTAGGTACAAAGCACATGCATAGCTTAACAGCATGGTTCTGCACTCAGGGGAAATTAACATGTATAATAATATTAACTAGGTGAAATATAATAGAGGTATTTGCATGACAATTAGTATTAATGATCTTTTTAGCATGGTGATTATACAATTATATGCTGCTGATATTCCAATGGGATGTGAAAAAAGCTCCAGCTGTGACTGATGCTTCCTGCCATTGCAAAGAGCAATAGTGTGCTGCCTCCATCATATTGTTTGCATAGTCACCGGGAGCTGAGACTACACTTTTCTTTTCCTATAATATTCACAATCGTGTGAATATTATAGGCGATTCAAAAAAAATCTCAATAGTCTTTTGTTTCTGTGTCAGACAGACTGATGAGCTACGGGGAATCATGAACACTGGATTTCAAGCTGGTCATGGTTAAAGTTTGATTTTAGGGATACTACTTACCCGGAGAGGCTAGAACAACATTTCTATAATACTCCGATTGTATGTAAAAAACCTGTAGAGTTAACCTTAGCAGAGTATGTTAGCAAAGGTACAGTATGTATACATACACACCTTTCTTTTAGATGCTACTTGAAGCTTGCAATGACCAGTGATGGTATGTTTTACATCCAAATGCTTACTCAAAACTTTTCTTCCAATTTTAACTGAGATGTTTGTGTATTTATTGGTCACGTACTTTTGGACATTATCTGTTTAATGTTTTACAACAAATAAATGTCTGTACCATAACAGGAATGCTTCATTAAGCTATTTTTAAAAGCAGCGTTGTTGATTTAAAAGTCTGGACGTTTTTAATTATTCATTCTGTCATTCTTCCGGCCTCTATTAATATTTGACCATTACAAACGTCAGTGTAGAAAGCATGCGATATATAACCATATTAACACTCTGTTAACCCTTTTCTTTATTGCAACGCTGCCAGTTTAACTTCCATTTCTTGCCTAAGAGATAAGTAGATGATGCTAAATCAAGCGCTTGTCAGGACTAGATGGAAATAATTCATGCAATATGAATCTTTGCCATCAAAAATTTGGGAGACTGTTATCTGCACTGCATGATGTTTCTTCTCTAATGGATACGTACAGTTCTGTTCTGCGTAATAGAAGCTATTGTAGAGAAGAGATTACATATTTAAGCCATAGTCACTTCCTTTCAGGACTCACAGGTGTGAAAAAAAAAACTGTCCACACCGTCTAACAAGTTAATAATCCTTATTATACTGGGAGGCTTTCGGTCAAGAATATCTTTCTTCAAATACCGTTTTGGCTAAGATAAATAATTTAAAAAACGTTGCATGGATGATGCAGGTTGAAGATAAGGAACTGATGTATTGTATGTAGTCTTGTTCAAGCCGTGGGGGGAATTCGTACGCTTCTCGGAACGGCAACAATCTTTTATACCACTAAATAATACTGCAATTAAAGTGCTTTTACTTTGCATTCTGATAAATCCCACATCCTTCACCTCTAATCACTGTTAAAAAAGGTATTGCCTGAGTAGCAACAGTCCCTGTGAGCACGAAGAATAAACACTGTATAAATTTGTCCGGGTCACAGGAGAAAAGGAAAAGACTGGAGGGTTTCTAAAGTTTTTCAGGCAAATGAGAGAACCATGAACTACTTTAGTATTACCTCACAGAAGGAATATATAAAGACTAGAACCTCAGACTTGTGACGGACTTCAACAGGGCGATGCCAGTCAGCAGGACACGCATGGCCCCATGGGATCACATAATGTAACTATGTAACTGAAGTCAAAAGCCAAATCAAATAGAAATGAAGGCCTACATTTGCAATAATGCACTAGTGAGACTGATGTAAATATCCATCACTGCCTTGGTACGCTTTCTGTGGTCATAATTACTGAACTGCACTGGCTAAGATTAAATTGAAAAAAAGGCTGACAAAAGAGAAAAACATATTTGGGTGGCAGCACAGGATGTCAATCAGTTGTATGGAACATTGCTCATACATGCGTAACCAACTAAACGTTGCTTGTTAACTTTGCAAACTTCAGTAAAATAAATTTATTAGTAACTAATGGCGGGCCGTAGAAAAACATATGAGCTGACAATACACTTCTTCTGCCCACTCTAATGAGTTCCTAAGATGTTGTCCCTTAGCCACCACCCTGAGGGATGCAACAGAATTACAGACTCACTTTTGCCTTCGTATTTAATTAGCAGAAGGAAATGACAGGCAAGAAAGAAGGGACACGATCTATTGCTAATAGGGCTCAGTAGTAGACATCCCTGTCATTAGAAACAGCCTCCCTCTGAGCAGAAGAAGCTCTACTTACACGAAGCTTAATCTTTGAAATTCGACCCCTCTCTTTGACATAAAAACGGGAGTGGACTTTTAAATAATTCCCTTTAGGGGGAATACTTTAAATGGGGATGTAATACTGTGTGATTCAGGCATGAATAAACTGAATGCAATATTTTCAAAGACAGCTAAATGGACAAAACACTTTCACAAAAATCAACTTTATAAAAGTAAAAGGCTGTGTGAAATGTTACGGCCCCCCTGAAAAGCTAAATGGGCCCTCACCAAATCCTCCTCATATTAATGAGTGTCCATACTTCCTGCCACTAAATACATTGGTACTTGCTCGCTTTTCATACTTATATGCACCATACCTACCAGTATGAACGTTTATTAAATTGAATATTTTCTATAAAATCTTCAGATAAGTGACCTTATTTAGTTAAAATTAAATAAAACATTTTTGAATATTTAAAAAATAAAATACAACTCTTGAGTTTTGGCACTGCTGCTGGTATTTAGTCCCTTCCTCACAATATTGAAGAGGTCAAAAATATGTATTCTTTATTTCAAACCAAGCTATCGCTTGGCTAATATTTAATGGTTATAATTTATTGAGATACGTACATGCACACTGCCCAGTATGCTCGGCTCAATATTTAATTAATATCAATATCAATATAATTTATCGTCCCTTAAATCATATCGTTAGTCCCAAAACAGCCAAGTCAATGCCAGTGTTGTTGCTAACACAAAACCACTGTACACACACTGCACATATAGTCTGTAAGACCAAAAACTAAACAAATGAACAAATACATCAACATACACACAATAAGGAGGATGTGTCTGTTGTGTATGTCCTTCTTGGGTACTCTTTGTCACTCTTTTAAAAGTGTCCTTTATGTTATCAGAGACACACTACTTGTTTAACTAAATGAACAGTTGCAAACGCAGTCTTACTTTCTAATTTAAAAATGCGTTCAGAGTCTTGGGATTCTCCGACAAGGTAACGATCTGTTACACCGTCGCTCAATAAGCCGATGATGTCATTGCTACCGATCATTAAACCACACAGCAAGGTTGTGTGAAGCGTCAGAAGTCAGTTTCTCATGGCAGCGTGCTTTAATATGTTTATCTCTACAGGAAGAACACAATTAGAAATCTTTGCTTCCTCTCCAGTACAACAGCAGTTTACAATATCATACATGACAAAAAAACTGCTGCATTTCAAACTGTACGCAAATCAAACTGCAACACGACCAAGTAGAGCCCATATTTTTGTAAGGGTTTCACAAATATGACAGAAACATGCAATGAAGAGATTAAGAAAGACCAGCACATTTTTTTAAGCAGATACGTAAATTAAATACATCTTCACATACAGAGAAGGTCCCTGATGATGGAAATGATAAGGAAATATAAAAATAATAGTACTAATCGGAGGGGCTAATGAGCCTCTGGCTACAGCATGCGGACTGAATACTGAAAAGTCGACAATTAATTATAAAACGTATCCATTCCATCAAAATGTCCAGGGAATTACTAAGAGGTGGGTCTCTGGTAATTAGTAGGTATCACTTTTTTAAGGTGTCGAGGAATATTTGCCAGCCCTGTTCCTCGAAAGAACTGCATTTCCAAGCTCCTTTCATTTCAACTTTAGCAAGGGAAGTTAGACAATAAAAACGTCTGTTCTGCATCACATTTAGAAATCTTTTCATTTTTTATTTGCAATCTGCAATAACTTAAGAAATTGCACCAACAAATCTTTAAAAAAAAATCTGATTTATGGTGGAGGAACTAACCAAAACACTGATCACTGTGTCAATTCACCTGATCAACCCCAAATCAGAAATAGCACCTTATCTTTTTGCATTTGTCAGCTGCACTGACTAGGATTCAATAGTGGCTAAAATGTTTACCTGAAGCTTCCCAAAGAATGCAATACTGTGTTGAATTGTTAATCCTCTGCACAAGGACAACTGATCGGTAACATCCTTGAATGTGAAACAGGATTAGTCTGTGGTGCTCATTATCTGCCTGTCAGATTTGCTGAGATGGAATTCAATAACACAGAGCAATAGACGTGTATTAGGTTAGGTGCAGGTTTACTGACATTCTTGCATAATAATAGCACATTGTGAATAGACTTACACACTTTTGTGTTGTGAAAGCAATCAACTTGCATGGAAAGTAAACACTTAATCTGTTTTGCATCGTGTTAGGAGAACATTTGTGACGTGGCTCTCGGCCGCGCTGTGGGCATTCGCCTGGAAGGCTGCAAGTTTGATTCATCCTCACACTGGCAGAATTCATTTTCACCATTATAGATTCTCATCCCAGCTCGGTATCTGAGGGTAAATACAGACTAATGTTAACACAAACCTTGCTCAACAGTTAAGAGTATTTTAGGTTTCCCTCATGGGCAAAATATAAATTGCATCCAACAGCGGTTCGACGCGATAACACAAATGCTAAACAAAACAAAACAATTTCATCCTGTACAATAATTTATTTTTTAGCATTATAATTCAATTCAAGTGTGTCCTTTGGTCTCCAAGTGTAAAGCAGATTGTAGGGTCACAGATTTCTTCGGATTGTACTCGTTTCAAATGGACCCTGCTTTGGCTCTTTTAATCACAGACCGCTGCCTTTCTCCATTAAATTGAGAAATGGAAAGAAATAGTCCAGTTATCCCTCTTTCAGTAATCACTGAGCGGGATTATTCCAGAGTGGCTCATCAGCTATTTCAATGATTAAATGATGTTGTGTACCTTATTTCTGTCCCCCCTCATCAGGGTGATGACGTCCTGACAGTCATCAAAATGAAAGCGCAGTGGCCGGCTTGGCAACCACTTAATGTGTAAGTAATACATCCTGATTATCATATTACTCACTACACATCTGCTTCTGATTGCTGCTGAGTGCTGCTGGTTCTGCAAGTTTAATCAAACATTTTACTTAACACAATTATGCACGCTCGTATTAATGCTGCTATAGAGGTTTTGTGTATCATCATGCTGTCCAAGATATTCAAGACAATAGGGAACAGAAGACCCACCATATCATAGTGTAAATAATTCAGTATCGGGTGCATTCATACTATATATATATATATATAGTCTTAATATATATACTAATGCGTGAATGAATGACGTTTTGTATTATTGTGTGATGCATATAACTATTTCAAACTTCTTAGGTCTTACACAAATGCATGAGCCTGATCAGTGTGCTCCATATATATCCACCAAGTTCAAAATTAAAGAGAGCGAACTGAAGATCAAAATGTTTGCCTTCATTGTTTGCAACACATTTTTTTTCTAAATTATTGGCAAAACAAATCTATTTCTGAATGACATCCTAATCAAACAATCTATCTTGCTTCCTTTTGGGGCGTTGAGACAAAGAATTTGAACACCTCAAGTCAAAGATGCATCTTCATCATCTTTTCAATAATCACAGATTATAGGGAAAAAAAGAAACTGGGATTCACTTTCCATTTTATGAGTTATTCTCCAACTGCCACTGATACTCTTTAGTAACAGATGTGAGAGGTTAAATGAACAAAAAAAGGATTACACTGGACAAGACGATATTTAGATCAGGAGGGATGGGTCGTACAACGTAACAGTAAAGTCCTGTTGTTTTTGTGGTTCTGTTCACTGTGATGGATTGTCCAAAGCAGTTTTCAACTCACACCAAATCACAATTAGTGTAATGATTGTCAATCTAAAAACCTTTATGAAATCCTTTCTTTTTTTTAAATAATCACCACTGGTGAACTAATTCATTCAAATTAATCAACATACACGTATATGATACCGTAGGCTCAACATGGTAAAGTTAGACCCAGAGTTTGCTGATCAGTAAAAAAATAGGTAAAAAACAGCTCAAAGGTGCGCTGCCACGAGATGCTTACAGCGTGCAGGCCATTTAATCTCTTATTCATGAGAAAAATAAAAAGCTTGTTGGCTGAGTAAGCTGAAGAGAACTTCAGTTGCAAATGCTTGTGCAGTGCGGTTTCCTCCCAAAACTCGCCGTCAGTGAGAGTTCTAAACTCCACATTAAAGACCAAAGGAATGGAAGTATTGATAGAAACTAATTCGACACTCTATGCTGAACAGGCTCCTAATTACCTGTGTTACACACGGATTGTGCATGGCACAGCAGACCCATTATGTTGGTTATGAGCAACAAAAAGAAAGGACGTTTTGCATTGATAACTACATGAAAGTGTCGTCACCATGGAAGTAGGAAAAAGTAAAGTCACATTTTTACCCAGTCAACGGGAAATGTACCCTTTTAAGTATTAAAAGGGTCCTCAGAGAGTTCATTAGCTATAATGTGCTGCATGAAAAATGCATGCATGCATATTTATGTCAAAACAGTTTTCAGAGTTGGATGAGTTTTGTTTGCGTAATTTATTTACAGTTATTCCGTGCACAAAAACATGTTTGTGCTTTTTCGGGTCTGTGCATTTCAGCATAATGAGGGAATTTTGCCGTCATTTAACGGAAAGCTTTTCTTTAAATTAGACTTAATAACCGTCAATTATAGCTTTCAATAGTCCTTGTTTTGATAAGAGAGATAGGAAGAGAGAGGCAGAGAGGGAGAACGGAAAACATGTGATAAGTGATATGAGGCTTTTGGTTAAGACTACGTGCTTCGTCTCAGGTTAGTGCCTCTTCTCAAAACAATTTAGCAATTTCATTTGGTTGTAAGAGGAAAAATAATTTTGGGAACCGAGTGCAAAGCACAAAGAATGAGGGTAGAGGTAGAGGATGACAAAGGACTGGAGCTGAAGTGGCAGCCATTATCACAGCAGTATGACTGCAGCCGTGGCAAACTGTGCTTTTCTATGTAGTCCACTAAAATTGCAATTGCTTTGGTCCCAGACTGGCTATCGACTAAGTCATTTTGTCGCTAAGAGAAACCTGCCACATTTTATCGGCCTTTCATTTCAACATCATTTTTTACACTAAAGGTGTTATATAAAATCTGATTTTATGCCATTTCTAAATGACTAATATATTCCATCTGATCTCAATCAACCCATGCAAATGTCTCAGTCGGTCCTAAAACTCTGTGATTATAAAAACCTCCACCAACCAATAAATATTATGAATATCAAGGTTTCCTGGACACGTGTCTGAGTGAGTTCTTTTTCTTGCCTAACACATGTATAATAGTGCTGTTGTAATTATTGTGCTTCTTTAAAGACAAGAGGCTTACAGAGGAGCCGACGTGCACAGGTATTGAGTGGAACAATTTATATAACATATTTTCGACTTGAGGCTGGAAGCAGCGGAACCAAGAGAAAGGGAAAGGAGTAGACCTTGGGGAAACATTTATTACATATTTGTGTGGAAAATATATCAAAATTAAATGATTATGTCAGCAAAGAAAGCATTGCTGGCCCTGACGTTCCCCCACCGGTATCCTTCCATCTTTTATCAATTAACTTTATTCTTGATTAACATAGTTGCGACTGCTACAGTAAGTCAATGATACTCAACTATCTCATTTTTGTATCCCCAGTCCAGCTGTGTTCCGCTGTAGCTATAAGCAATTAAAAATATAAACAGGTTGTCATTGTTGTGAAATATGAAGCTTTTATAAACGAAGCAGATTTTAACAAAGTAGTTTAATTGAATGTTTAAACAATGTTGTCTACATATTTTACTTATTGACAATTTACTAACATTTTTTCTATTACATTATTGACCACAATCTGGTAAAACCTCTGGTGCAGTTGCTTGTAAAGCAAAGTGAAGCTCCAATCAATCCAATTTTCAAAAATCAATGAGGCAGCACCATAACACTTTGTAGAACTCACACCTACACTCTCAGAGAACATTCTGGACTGACGAAGGGACTTTTTTTTCCCCCTAGATTGATTGATGCCTTGCTCATTTGCTATCAGACTTGCCCAGTTTCTCCTTTTCAGTCAATTGCACTTTACATTTCTTGTAGAGTCCAAGTAGCGGCCTAATAAACCTCTGACTGCAGTATTCGCTGAGCAGAAGTCCTGCAGACTGAAGTCGAATTGTGTGTTCTCAGAGGATAACGGCCCTTTTCCTCGTAGGCTTTCATTAGTCGAGTGTACAAGGGCAGAGACAGAGTTAGCTGCAGTGAAATGGAGCGTGATGACAGGTGAGAGAAAGAACACTAACAAGTTGTCCGTGTTACAAGATTCTTCCCGCTCCTAATTCGTCTTGTGTAGGGAAAATTCTTAATTAGTCCGGCTGTCAATCCTTGGTCAAGACAGACAGTCAGAGATGTGTCTCGCCTCCTGGAAGAGAGTGAATGTGCAGTGGAGCCAGACGTGGTCTGGCAGTGTGAGTCTAGACTAAATATTTGCCAGTCTTTCTTTACAGAGGCACTGGAAGTATCTTTCCGTTTCCCACTTCCATGTGAGCTTCCAAACGGTGGGAGTGAGTTCTAACACCCCGAAACACATGATCTCGGACTCTAATAAATGCAGTTTCATTAATAACAGGAGCTGTACTTTATTTCACATCATATCAATCTGAACAAACCGAGTATACTCCATTTATAATTGGAAGCAAAAACGTACGTATTCAGTCAAGATTGTGTATCTTTTGCTGCTATACTTGCGTATTTATCTGCATTAGACAGCTGATGGTCATTGGTATCGGGACACGGCCTATAATAGTGGCGACGGGGCCAAAAGCCTTGGGCATACCATACTGTTTATATTGTATAAACCTTCCCACTGTCTGACAT